>NC_134495.1:29364884-29414884 GCF_040206685.1 Ascaphus truei
AAGAAGGGGCTGGTACAGTGCCCTAGGCTCACTAGACTGTGGTCGCGGAACTTGCTGGGGCTGTCTGGGTTGTAATCCCAGAACGAAGGAAGGACACAAGACCATGCTGAAGCAGGAATGTGCTGCCCAGGAGCTTGGAGCTACAGAGGGATTCCCTAGAGCAGTGGTCTTCAAATTTTTCAGTACGAGGAACACATCGTATATTCTACACATTTTCGCGCCCCAAAGAAAAAACATATTTGTATAATTTTTAGATATTTATATATTTATGAATTTTGTAAATTAATGAATAAGTTTTATATGGATCTTTTTGGGATAATCAGCATGATATGATTCAGAACAAAAGAGAAATGTGACAATTACAATGAAAGGATGCTGTGTTTACACTGGGAAATTATATATAATGAGCAAAAATAAATATATTTGAAGTTGCTTTGGGCCAGATAAAATTGTATGGGGGGCCTGATGTGGCCCCCGGGCCGTAGTTTGGAGATCCCTGCCCTACAGTCTTGGGTGATAGAGCCCCCCACAAAGCTTCAGGACACAGCCTGTCCCCAGGAACCGACGTTCCAACCTTGCAGAGAGAGTGAAGCTGTTGCAGGGTCCAGACGAAGTTACCTTGGGCACTGGGAGGGATTCCCCAGCAACTCTAAGATAAGAACACTTTTCTATATGTGACTGTAGTTATTGTTGTTTAACCTGCAAGTAGGATAGCTAACCAGGTGGACAGCTAGGGAGCTGCTGTTTAGTCAGTCTCCTATGAAGGAGTAGGTGTTTCTTTTATGATTTGTTTGCACTAAAGGGATGGTGGGCCTGTTATTGTATTATTTAACCCCTGTAAATAAACCCTGTGTAAAGAGTTATAGAGTTTCCTGCCTTAATATGGGACACAAAGATACTGCAACGTGATGCAGACATCACAATATATACATACTGTATATAAAGTGTAGGTGTCAAAGTAATGCAATCCTGGAATACAAAAGGAGGTTCATGCATCAAACTGCAATAATGCCGATCAGGGCACTATCGCATGGAAACTCCAATTGACTTCAGCGAACGTTTGTGTGCGAAAGTGCCCAGATTGGACCTTTTGCGATTTATTGAATAAACTACCATATGTATTAAAGACAAAGGTTTTCTTCTTATCAATGGGGATTTTTCTATTTCACAGCAGGTACCACAAAAACTTGCACGACTCCTTCAGTGTCACTATATCAATGGAATTCTCCCACGTTCTGGTGCCAGCTCATGATTTTGAAGAGGTTCATCCCTCATTCTCTCTCTCTCATTCTCTCTATCCCATTGATGTTGGGAAGGAGTTGCATACATTAAATAATTTATCAGCCCGATTATATGGCGATTTATTTTTATACAGTCTCGGCCAGCTTAAAACTAATGCGGCTGCCGCCGCAGTTTAAAAACAGCTGCGGGCGGCGCGCGGTTATCTTCGGCCGTTTTCGGCCGGTTTTCCATTAGCCGTTAGCGCCATTAGCGCTTACCTATTGAAGCGGGAAACTCCGTTTTAAACGGAGAGAAGACCCACGGTTAGCCCGCTATACACCCGGCAAGCTTTAGAATAAAGCTGGCCGGGACAGTATAACGTTAAGTTAAAAAATCCATACTTGCCTTATAATCGGGCACCGTCCACTTTGCGAGCCAAGCAACAGTCGGATTTACAGATGTATCAAGACTTACTGCCTCTGTGACTGCGAAAGGTTGCGAGGGACGGCACGCGGCCGGCCTGGCTCAATCGTGGTCCCTGCTTCAGAATGGGTTCATCATATCGAGCCAGCCACCGGTTAAAATCTTGTGGGGGGCCTGATGTGGCTGTAGTTTGGAGACCCCTGCCCTAGAGTCTTGTGGGATTGTGTAACAGCAATGCATAAGATTCGAAGAGAGAAACAGTCTCTCTGTGTCTCCCTGAGCAGCTCCTACAGCAATCGAATTATTTTTTTTCTTTTATATATTGTATTGAAGCAGGGGGTCTCCGGAGGTGAACATAATTAATTTCAACTGTGGGGACCCCCTGCGTCCGGAGGTATAGACCTCCATAGGGGGTGCCAATAGCCACTCTGGCTGGAATTTAAAGCTCCTGAAGCAGGTGGTTCCCAGAGATGAAATTATCGAGGTTCACCTCTGGAGACCCCTGCTTCAATACATTATATAAAAATAAAAAAACACAGTAAAACATTAAACATATAATACCCCCTTCACTACGTTAGAGGCTAACCGCTAAAGTAATGAGGGATTAACCCCCCTCCTCTGGAAGCCTAACCACCCACTCCTGGGCAACTACCCCCATCACCCATTTTCGATAATTCAAAGGACACCCTAAAGTAAATTATTGGTTTTACCCCTGCCCGGATGAAGGCCACCCTCCTCCTACTCAGCGACACCAACATAATATAAAGTGCTGATGCTCAACCCATTAAAATTCCATCTAATTAACAGTAAACTCTTAATTACCTTAACGGGTAGTAACCGCTACCCCCAGGAGGCCTATACACTCACTCAAGTGTAAATACACCTTACACCCACCCCTTCTGCCCCCAAAAAAACACCCTCAACCACCACCACCACACACAGAGTTTCCCATTCAAAAGCATACAAAATACACATTACAATAAATCAAAATATACATTACAAAAATATGCATAACAAGATACCCACATTGGCAATCAATGGACACCATATATAAATAAATAAATATGTTCCTTGCCCTTGCTGGGAATGGGATGAAGTCTCATCCTACTCATCTTCCTCTGTTACACCAATCACCTCAACTTCCCTCCTGGAGCAATGCATCCTCAATTTGATCCCAAAGCAATGATCCGCAACTTAACCGCCAAAGCAATGCGTGCTTCATTTGCATTAAAATTTAAAAAACAAAACATAAAATCCATCCCTGCTCGATGGCCAAAAAAATAAAAAAAAAACATTAAAAACAATCCATGCCTGATGGCCAAAAACACCCGAAACAAATCAGGAAAAATAAATCCAATCGGGATGCGTCCTTAACTTGACCCGAAGCAATGCATCCACAGTTGCTAGAAGACCAGTCTTGGGTAAGTCTCTTATTGTTTCTTTAAGTATGTGTTTTCTTATGGTCTTTTCTTCTAGTCTTCTTGCAGGAGTATTTACGCGTTGTCACTGTAAGGATCCGTGAGTCTCGCTACCGTCAGCATGCCCCCTCCTAACCTCGGCCCGCGATCGGGTGCTCCTGACCTGAGTGTTCCACCCTTATGCTGAGAATCTGAACCTCTTGCAGAGCCTGCTTATATTTCTGTTTCATGTTGCCAACCAGGTTGTCAGCTTTGCTTTTCTTCCATGGCGGTCATTGCAGTGCTTGCCCTTTCCTGTGTAAATTCATTCTTTACACTACCAAGCTCTGCCTTGAGCATGCAAGCCTCTTGATGGGAAACCTCCAGCGCTGTGATGAGGTTTTGCATGTCATTGTGGGATATCTCATAGTAGCGTTTCCAGTCCGGATTAGTTTTCTTTGATTTGCTCGGCTTTCTGTTTATGGTGGTAGCGGTAGCTTTTGTCATCCCAAGACTAGTCATTCCTGTGACGATTGCGCCAGGCACTTTGGGCTGTAGCATATCTCTGGTCTTGTCTGGCGCACATTGTCCTGACCTTGTAGGCTCACCAAGTGGCTCGGTCACTTCCTCTGTGAGTTGAGAAACACTTTTCTTTTTCTTCTTTTTCTTTACTGGGGTAGATTTTGATACATCAGCAGTACTGGGCACACATTCGCTCTCTTTCTCGTCAGTGGTAATGAATGTGCACTTTCTAAAGAAAACGTTTGCATTTTCTTTGTGAACACAGCACGTTGCTTGCTGCTGCAGTTGCTTGGCTCGCTGGAAAATATATTTTTCTAGCTGCTGAGGCTGTCCTTTTTGTGGGGCCCCATAGAAGATCTCATCATCGTCATCATCCTCATCCAGTTTTAAGGGACAGTGTTTGGTGTGGCCCAGATTTTCACACCATAAACATTTGTGGCGCAGTTCCTTTGCGGGACCATGCCGGGAACCCCATTCCTGAAAGTACATTGTTTTGTCTGGCCAGGCATATTACACATAAAACCCATTGTATCCTCCATTTTCTACCTTCAGGTGTATTCTTCCCCTTGACCTCTGGAGGTGCTATTTCCTCAATTCTTCATATCTTTCCCAGTGTATCCTGTAAGCACAAACACAAGGAGGGGAAAAGGGGAAGTGGAGGGGGAAGGAATACCCTCGCTACTGCTTGCTGGATGTGGCTATGTGGAGGTGCTACTATCAGGGGTAATGTCAAATAGAAAAAACAGAGAGAGGTAGAACCCCAAGGAGAGCACTCTACCAATGTGTAGCCAAAATGTATCAGAACCTAGTAAGGTGGGTGAGTAATGAATTAATTAAAACCAGAGACTTTAATTGAGTCTTAACTCTAAATATAAAATAATATGGGGAACACTATAGGTCAAGTAATATACTAATGATAGCCAGTGTACAGTGAATTAATATTAAAAATGAGCAAAGCAGACCACAATAAATATATTGACTGAATCAGTATTAATCTAATTAATCTAAAACAGTGCACAAGTAGTGCCTGTTAACATGGAGTGGAATCACGCAATGCTTTGCTCATAACACACCAGACATACCTCCTATGTGGGGGGCTGGGCGCCTTTGGCAGCATGCCAGGAGCCCTCTACTATCAGCCTCGGTGCGTCTGGTGATAGCTAAAAGTTAAGTTGATACCATCGGTAGCACATGCAGCTGAAGCTACTGGGTGCAGGAGGCGCTCCGACCGCCAGCGCATATCCCGCCCCTTTGATGCGATGACGTCATAACCTGCCGACGTACGTGCCGTACGTTTCACTCGTACTGCTTTCTCAAGGCTTGAGAACTGTTTTAGATTAATACTGATTCAGTCAATATATTCTCTGACATGTGTGTGAGTGTATGAATTTCGCGAATCTACCACAATCCATGTTAACAGGCACTACTTGTGCACTGTTTTAGATTAATACTGACACTGATATGGTGTGTATGTGTGTGTACAACACTCACGCACCGCACTAACACCAAGTGGCTTATACATATAGAGAAGCACCATGAACAGGCACGGCTTTTGGCATTGTTTACACAGATAACTGACTCTGTGGGCTGTGTTACCGATATAGGCACAATACCACTAACTTGTGTGTACAATACTCACGCACCATACTAACATCAGTGGTTTTTGTACATAGAGATCCACCACCAACAGGCATGGCTTTTGGCATTAATTACACAGATAAACTGACTCTGTGTGCTGTGTTACTGATATAGGTACAATACCACCAACCTGTACAAGTAGCTGCTGCTACCTCCCTTCAGCCCACCTGCACTCCTCTCCCCCCTGGGCAATCCTAACCCAGACCCTGGAACTACCTGAGTGCACCTACCTCCCTGATCTTGTCTCCCCCTTACCAGGGAAGAGCTCAGGGGCACCTCTCCAGATGCAACCGCCTTAGCTCTTGGCTGGCAGGTATCCCTGGGGTGACACAAGCTGGCCACTGCCCATGATACCCCCAGCCCATAGCCAGGCTGCAACAGGGGGTTGCTCATCTGAGAAACCCCCATAGGCTCTGCTAGGGTAATGGGGAACTCTAGCTGCCATACCTGCTGCTTTTTCTCCCCGGCTACCACTAGCCCATCTTCTCTCACTGAGATCTGATGCTGGCTACCTACCTGCAGCCTCCCCTCACTCCGCTTCTCCCTAGCTAATCCTAACCTGGATCCTAGGGACACCTGAGTGAGGCCATCTCCTGACACTGCCTCCCCATTACCTCAGGGCTAATACCCCACTGCCTCCCCATTACCTCCCCATGAGCTCAGGGTTGCTGGTGCAAATGCACCCACCTTAGCTTCTGGTTGGCAGATAATCTGGGGGTGGTCTAACTTTGCCACAACCCCTGATACCTCCAGCACATAGCAAGGCTGCAACAGTGGGGCTCTTACTGAGAGTCCCCTTGCTGCTCCGCCAGGGTAATGGGGAAGCCTGGCTGCCCTACAAGATGCCCTTCCTTCCCCTCCCCTGGTACCCCTATCTCCTGCCACCCCCCGGTCACCCCTAGAGTGAAACAACATGGTACAGTCATAGGGAAAAATAAGTCAGGGTCAGTCTGCGACTTGGTCTGGCTTACCTCGCTGGTACCCGCAGAGACCGCCGCCTTTGTGGGTCGCGATTGCAGGGGGACTGGAGTGGCCGCGCCGGCACCATCTGGGCTGGGCAGCAACGGGCCACTGCCGTGACAGCGCCCGGGTTGGGAACAGGAACAACGGTGCAGGACAAGGGTACCAGGTCTTTGTGGAGGAACACGGCTCCCGCCAAACCAGGTAAAATATCCCCCTCCCGCAAACCCTATCCCTCCCCCACTCAGAAAGGGCTCTGGCACTTTGCCGGAATCGCGGCTCTTCCGCCGCCGTCGCTGCTATGGGCGAGCCCCGGGTAGCTGCCGCAGCAGTACCCGGCTTTGATGCAGGGTCGCCGGCGTGGATTGTGGGGCTCCGGTCATCGCTGGGAATCGCCGACTCCACCAAACAATTTGAAACACCCACCTCCCCCGCACACCCCAACCCTCCCCCAAATAAAATTGCTGCCGGCAGGATGCCGGAGCGGCGGCTTCTTCTCCGCTGCCGCCGCCGGTTCTCCGCTGGGATCAGATGGATGGCCGCCGCTGTTGCCGATGCAGCCCATCCAGGTTCTCCAGGAGACGTCCCGAGGAGGGTTGTCGCCCCGGCTGGGCGGGAGCCATCAGAGGATGCCGCTAACTGGGTCATCTTTTCCGCAGCTTGTGAGCGCTGGCCCTGAGGAGCTTCTTCGCCCGACCGCGCATGGTCCGGGCACCGGGCATTATTGTGGCCCGTTTGTTGGCAGTGCCGCAGCGCCTGCCGGAGCTTCTCTGCCACCGGTGGACTAACCCCAGTAGGGGGCAACGGAGTCCAGAGCGGAGATGCTTGAGCACCGGGCTCTGGGAGAGGATAAGCGGGTCGGTTTGGTACCGATGCCAGGAACTGGGTCCACTTCGCCGGGAACCACGTCTTGCCCAACGCACACACCAGTGCTAGCTCTTTCAGGGAAAATGGACGGGCCACCGAAACAGCCATTACATCTCCTGGTGCAAGACTTCTGTGGTCTCCGAGACCACCCGCTCCCTCCACAAGTCTCTGCCATCCCAGAGCTGGGTCCATTCCCTGCTCTCTGGGTGGTTTGATGGTTACAGTAGCTGCAGCTGGGGATTTTTGCGCAGCCTGCTGGATTTTATGCTCAACGATCGCTGCCTCTCTCTCAGCCTTGCCGGCTGCTGTTCCCCGCACCGACTTGATGCACTCCTCCGGTCTCGGTGCCCGGCTCCAGTCAGACGGATGGCTGGCACTTTGGTTCTGGAGGCAATGCTTTTCACAAGTAGGGGAACAGTGAGGAGGTGCCATATCTTGTGTTATTTGTTGTACACTGTGTGTTCAATATCTTTAGTCCCAATAATTTGCAATTACCATCGAGTTCCCACTATATTACAGTATCCCTCAGTACACTGTAATACAGGTCCAGTTCAATCCCACCGCTGCCACCAGTATAATTAATAAGCCTGTGACGGGAGCTTTGTGACAGGCTATAATAATACACCACCAAATATAACTGGGTTGAACTGAACGAGACTTAGATATGATAAAATATCATTTATTCCTTGAAAAAGGTGAACACACGAGATATACAAATAACAGACAAAATATGGACACTCACTTAAGATGGAAATGATGAAACAGTCATAATTCTGGACTGGCAGTTCATACAGCATTCTTCAAAAATCACCAAGACACGAAAGACATGAAGGACAATAGCCATAGGCTGAGCCTGGTTCTTATACAATTATTTCCCATTGAACACAACCTAAACCCAGCCCCTCTCATAAATCAGTGGTGAGGTTGACAGTTTTCCTCCGAGTAAAACTCCTCCCACCCAAGGACGTTTAAAAACTGCTTTTCCTATCTAAAAAACTTCATAACTTCAGTTCAGTGATACTTACTGGCACGCAAGCCATATTAATACATTCCGGCACGCATGACGCTCCCAATAAGACTAAATATTACCGTGTAATATTAAAATTAAGAGAGATATTAATATCTGTCTCTAAGAACCAGCGAGACCTCATGTGTCTGTAATCGTTATTTGCAGCTCGGTCCCCCGGTTACACATATGTAACTCTTAGCATGTTCAGCCGAGGACATCTCATAATATTCTTATATTTAATAAGGTCACTCATTCTGATATCTCCTTGCGTAACCGCACCCCTGGCCCCAACCAAGAAATCCTTTAAGCAGGGACTCGTGTGTAGCGAACATTCGTCACAGGTGCTATATTTCACACCCAATGCCCCAGCTTGGGTCTAGCTGTCTCTACCAGCCAGATGTGTTAACATACACCAAACCCCCTCTGTAACTTTTCACACCCAACTTCAATCAAGCCTTTTGAAGCCCAGATATTTCTGAAAAGACACCTTGCATCCTAATGTATTTTCCTAAATTGCAGCTCAATAACCCCTTAAGCCCCAGTGTGTGTGTGGTGCAGACACTGGCACAGAAACAATACATTTTTGCAGGGGAATAAACAGTTGGATGGCTGAAGCAAGGCATAACCACATTACTGGACCCCAGTCCAGTTAACCCCTTGCTTCCCTGATGAGAGTAGAGGGTGGCCAAATGGGGGTGTAACCCCTTTAATCCCGGGCCAAATACTCTCTATCATGACAGCACAGCCTCGCATCCTTCCTTCCTAGGGGAGCTCGGCCCCACCAGAGCTCAGAGAATCTCTCCTCTGTAAATCCGATATTAAGGATAGGACATCCCTGCTTCAGCATGGTCTCTCATCCCATCTTCCTGGGATTAACAACCCAGGCAATCCGGCAGGCTCTGCGACCACTGTCCAGCGGGCCTAGGGGGCTGTGCCAGCTTTTCTTCCTGGGGAGAACTCTTCTCTGTCCCCTTCTCTCTGGGACAGCAATCAGTCCCTCAGCACGGCAGCTTTCAGTCTCATTTAAACACCTCCTTGATCAGTCTGCTCAATTAGGCAGAAGCTGCTGCTGGGTTCTCTAGGGAGATTAACTCTGTGTGTTGGAAAAGTCCCATAGCTGCCCTATTCCAGCATCTAGAGGACAGTGATGGTATCACAACTTCTATACCAATTGACTTCAATAGGGCTCTTGGTGCGAAAGCACCAGATTGGCACTATCGCAGTTTATACCATAAGTGCCTTTGGCCACTATTTAACATGATGGCTAGTAAGGCACCAAATGGTGCACTAACTTTTACTTGTGACGGTAAGGGGGTGATCAGGCTATATAATAAAGGTTAAGCCCACTGGTTACCCCTGAAACCATGTTGTCCCTGGCAGCTACACAGCACCATAAGCCAGGGGCCAGGTATCATTGCATGAAAAGTTAAAGTGTCCCCTGCGTATCCACTTTTCATGTTCCCTGTGCCCCAGACTCATGAAACTTTCTGTGTGTAAGATTTAGGTGGGATATTTGGGTAAGAATACAATTATTTTGTTTGCAGAATTTTGGGGGCCGGAGCTACCGGTAGTACCTTAATTCAACACCGATAGCAGGCATGGTTTGCTGGTACGTGGGTTGAATTACACATGGGATGCCCAGTGTCCCCCAGACTCCCTCTTTTCGAACCCCGATATCTCAGTCCTATTTCTCTTACAGTCATGGGTCTCCCCAAAGCCCCCCATGTATTAAAATATGTTTTCTGTGTTTTATACATTTTTATAAGGCTCTGTGCAATCAGTCAGGGCATCTGCTTAAGGTGCCAGCAAGTCTGCATAGAGTCTGTAGTTCAAAGAGGAGACGAGATATTGAGAGGTGTTAGGGTGCTAAGTGGCCAGGGCAGGGCAGAGTACTGAGTCCAAAGAACAGAAACCCCCTGAGGTGAGGTCTGCCAGACTTAGTGGAGCCTGCTCAGTAGGTTGCAATGATTTGACTGGGGGAAGCGGCAGAATATCGGAGCGTTTCCCATGTCCTGCTCACGGAGCATCCCGAGCTTGCTTGGCACGCCCCCTCCTCTGACATAAGCCTAGAGATGAGCCCCTGTTTCTATTGGATAGTGGGATATGGTTCCCATGCACAGATTGGTCGCTCCTCCTACCTCCGTGCTAAGGATAGCTTAGCGGAGTGTATGTAAGGAGATGGCCAAGACAGAGAACCAGACCATCCAGTGACTTGTGTCGATGAAGCTAAAGAAGGCATTTAAAAGTTGATCTGTTGCAACCGGCTTCATTTTGAAGCTAGGAAAGTCTGCCTCACAGGGACTAAGTCCTGTCTTTTGCGCCCAAGTTCTACAAATCGAACGTAGCGGTCGCGGCTAGAAACTGAAGCCGTGAGGACCAGGAGAGCAGGGTGTATATCCCGGTCAGATTAAGCTCATCCATCCATCCTGCACTTAGGAAAGCCTAGATTTTTCTCCGAGACCCCAGTGTCAGGACGAGCTCACCACAAACGAGGCGGGACCGCGGTGCTGAGGTGAGATAGGATATAACGCCAAAGTCGGGGCAGGAGAGGTACGGATGGTAGAGGGTACTGTTAGCCAAGTCCGGGGTTAGAGAGAGAGACGTAATCATTTACCGTTTGCCGGGTTCGGGGTGCCAGAGGTGCGGAGAGACGTATTGCTGTATGCCAAGTTCGGGATGCCAGAGGTGCGGAGAGACGTATTGCCATATGCCAAGTTCGGGATGCCAGAGGTGCGGATAGTCGTAGAGGAAGCCGGTTCGGTACACGAGGAAGACTGCAAAACAAGACAGGACAAGACAGGACAAGACAGGATTAGGGAGGCAGAGAGTGATGAGAACAACTGGTTCTATGCTCACCCGACGAGTCAATGAAGCTGCAGGGTATATATAGGTAAGAGGGTCCAATGGCAGAGTAGCAAGGTGGGGGTGTGTGGATGGGCCAGGCTTAGACAGGGATAGGTCCAGATGAGTTCCTGGAGGAGGGGCTATAGATCCTAGAATAACTGGTATATTGGATTGCAGCATTGGAAATCGGTACTGTGCCTTTAAGAGGCTGGTGCGCCTCCGTGTGGCCGCGCCTCCATGTGGCTGCGCCTGTGGACGCGTGAGCGGGCACATGCCCAGACCTGAAAGCAGAAGAAGAGGACTGACGTGCGCGCGCGCGCACAGGAGAAACGGAGCTCGGCGTCCTGGAGGAGGGATCCGTGTGAGACGCGGGAAGCCCTGGCAGAGCTGCAGGTAAGTGGGGAGCACGCCGAGAGCAGCGTGACTCCCCATTCGTTACACCCAGTAAGTGTACTTTTACCTGTATATTGTGTAATTCTTTTTGTTGCATGTGGGTTTACCAAAATAAACAACATTTTGTTTTTAGTACTTTGTTTTGCCAAATGCATGATCCTGGTACAAATATAAAAGATGTTAAAAGTTCCTGGTCTCCCGTGACACTACTCATTTAAATAGAAGTTACTATATCATCAACTGTGTGTTAACTCATCGCTCAATAATATACCAGATAGGGTATTTATGGGGTATATATTAATGTCTACCGGCTATAAAACTAGATAAAAAATAGCAAAAATAATTATCAATTATTTTTCTTTTCCATATCCTCAAAGGTGCCTATGAGACATGAAGAGAAAGGCACCAATCTGTTGATCAAGAGATTTTAATGCATAATATTCTGCTTTGAAGAACATAACATTTGCACTCACAAAAATGCATACAAAATGCACATATCAGCTGAAATCCAGTTCACCTTCTCACGTTACTTATCTGGCCGGACCTACGTGTTCACGTCTATACGTCACTACTGTATGTCACTCACTTCTCAAACAAAAATGTGATACAGATAGCATTTATATTTGCGGATATTTTTTTTTTGCAGCTGTGACTTTAAATAGGTGACCCCCATAACGATAAAAGTACATTAACATTTAGTAACACATACAGTACGGGAGTTTCAGATACGGATCTAGTGCAATTTGCTGTCCCCAGAGCCGGCATAGTTCCATGATTCAGGGAACATGGAGTCACACTACATCTGGAAGTGACAAAACGTAGTCATGTAAAATATATGTATTTGCTTTGCAACATTTGGCACAAAAGAGTAACAGAACAGGTAAAAAGAAAATAACAAATGCCCTAGAATGTATAACAATTATTTTAGTTATGGGATAGCTAGGGGATTTTACTTAATGGGGGAAAGAATATTCCCCTTAGGGATGTGGAAACCTCTAAATTTGGTTCACCAATGTTTTCTTTAAACTTTCTGAAAAGTTAGAAAATTCGCAAATAAACGTTCGCTAGAAGTTTGTAGCCAAAAAAATTCAGACAAAATTGACAAAGTCGAAGAGAAACTCAGTTTTGATCTACCCTGTAATGTTTATATTTTCAAGCAAAATTATCCAACTTTCCTAGAGAAGAATTTGTTTTCAGAACCTGAAATATGTGTTTTGGAAGAGGTGGGACAAGTTCTGTATAGTAGAGAGCGTATTAACATATTTATACTTCCCAAAACATTAATCTACTGTATACAGTACCACATGTGGAGAAATACATGTGCACACTGGAGACACCATATAAATAAGAATATTCCCATATTTAAATTAGCAGATCCCTTCAGGTATCTCAGGTGTGTTCACCTGTCTCTTATATTTCAGGCTGCAGAGACTTTCAATTTTTTCGCAGTCTAAAAATTCAAGAGATGCAGTGATCAGACATACTGTATGTTCTAAAGAAGTTTCCAGAAAACGATGACGTGCAGTGCCAGCGAAATATGTTTATACACCAAAGTTTTTTTTCCAAAACAGAAAGTAGTTGTAATGAAGTATGTGATTAGTATGAAAAGGGTTAGTAAAGGAAATTTGTAAAAAAGAATTGAACTGGCTATGCAAGACTGCTCCTTTAAAGTTAGAACAACCATATCCATTGTCTAATTGGGAATTTAAGACCATGACACATCCATGAAATGTCATGAATTTTACCATGAAAGTATTCGTCTTGTGTTTGTTCAATTGTACTATTCTGTCTCTCATGCAGCCCAGGTATGTAAGAATAAAATGACCCCAGCAGATGGTTTACATTATTTGTAGAAGGAAGAAAAAACAAACACTTTCCATACCCAATAGAATTGTACTGTTTATTCTACATTAGCTCAAAAGAACATGACCATGATTTGATGATAATAGCAGTGATACAATCTACTTTTTGAAAGTCTTGACTATTCTTTATTTTAATTCAAATCAAGATTATTAAAAATATATATATATATATATATATATATATATATATATATATATATATATATATATATATATGTATAATATGTATATTGTATAAACAAATTATCAAGGGTTTAACCTATTTAGTGCAAGAGGCAAGCCTTAAAATATGTTTTATAGCAACTATCGTTTGGAGTTGGGTTTATTTTTATGTACAGCATGCTACCATCGTCTTAATTTGAGCACAACTGTTTTAGCAACAAAATGGGGTTATGGGGTCATTATGGGGTCATTTATAAAAGCCTTGTAGCTCTAAAAACATTATCCTTCAGTCAACTCAACTAAAATACTACAAATCAACCACAATACTAACTTATATACAAGGGTATAAAAGCACATGCTACAGTAACTGGCTATCACTATAAAACAATGTAGTGTAGCCAATGGTAGATAATTACAAAAACAGGCTGTGTAGAGTGGGAAAGGACACAGTGAGTATCCATAGACTTTCTTTTATTGGTCATAAGGATGGCATTAATGGTAGCAGAAGATAAAGCACAATGCCGCAAATAACTTAATGTGATCCAACTGATGTAATAATGCTTATGTGTTGCTGTTGGTTTTAGAAGTGCAGGGTACTCCGGTTACAGTATTTTTATGATTGGTGGTCAACCTCAAGGAAGACTACCCAATTTGTTTTAATGAACAGCATTGACTATTTATTTCAAAATGTTAATTCGTTCTCTGAAAGATCTCTCTTTGAAAACGTTGGTTTTCCCCAAGGTCTTCACCCTGGCCGACATCTCTTTCACTCGATCCTCCATCTCCTGCTCCTTTTCTTTAGCCAGACGTAGACATTAGAAAAAAAGTAAAAGCAGCAAGATTGCCATCTGGGAATCATCAGTTTAAGAGGAAAGCAGCCTGAAATCATAACCTCCCCGCCCCCCACCCTACCCCCATGAAACCCATCATCAATGCATTCCTCAGCAAAACACTGTTTGTCCAAACAGATTGTGTAATCACTTTCATAAAATGCTGCTAATTTCCCCCCATTTAAAAAGAACAAACCCAGTCTTTTAAATAGAGAAAATAAGGTATATTGCTTGGGCCAGTGGATTAGACGCACGTACTTTTCAACACATTTTTTTCAGTCTTTCATGGAATTCAGCTTTAAACCTTGCACACAGTCAAGGATTGTGATTTATTTTGTTATCATCATTTGGAATCATTTAAATCCCAATAAATGCACTTATAAAATATCATATTACTTTCCCAGTGTATACAGCACTGTAAACCATGGAACAAAGCCCAGCAAACATTATATTTGCAATAAAGTAGGAGTAGTCCAATGTAGCAGTAATAATTACAACATCAGTCAATGCAATATTATGTAGCTTTTTCTCACAGATGGGTTACTGATATCAAGTATCCTGCATGATATGTCGGTACCTTAGAGTCAAACAATCTCTTTTTGCAAAAATAGTGTCGCTGTTCATTTGAAGAAGAGGTCGGTGCGGTTTACATAACTCTGTACACTAAGATTGCAACTATGGAAAAAGACAAACATTTTGATGGCTGGGGCGCATGCGCGAAGGTGAGGTGGATGGCAGCATAAGCCTTGAGCTCCGTCCCCCACCCCCAATAAAGCATTAATAAACAACAAAAAATCGGACCACTGACATCCCAAACCACCCTGATACAAATGCTAAAACTACAGGGATGGCGCCGCTGAACCCAAAAAAGAAGGTGACCTCCGCAAATATTTGGGCCGATCGAACTCACGGAGCGCCGCGGCAGAAATGGTGCCAGGTTCGAATGCGGGCTCGGAATCGGAGTAGGAGGACGACAACCCTGAAGGGCCAGAGCAACTGCCAGTCCGCAGATGCGATTTTGAGCGGTTATACAGGGATATGAATGCTCTCATACACATTGAAATGCAGGACTTAAAAAAAGAGGTGCAGGGGCTCGGAGAACGAACCGGAGCACTGGAAGAGAAGATGGCGGCCAATTCAAAGCTTCTTAAAAAGTCTGACAAATGCACAGCACATATCCAAACGCAAATAAATGAACTGGCAGACAGGCAGGAGGACGCGGAGAATAGGGATCGCCGCAACAATATCAGAGTTCGCGGTATCCCTGAGGCCATTACTGATGTTGAAGGGTTCATCTCTCGCTGGCTAGAGGAGCTGCTCCCTGACTGTCTGGCCAATGAACGGATAATGGACCGCTGCCATAGGGCCTTAAGAAGCAGACCCACAGCAGCAGAGCAGCCACGCGATGTAATCGCCCGGCTGCACCATTTTCGAACCAGGGATGCCATCTTCCAGAAGACCAAAGCAGAAGGATCCTGCCGGTTTGAGGAAATTACCCTCCAGCTTTTCCAGGATCTCTCTCCAGTCACCCTGGCCAGGAGAAGGAAGCTGCAGCCCATCACTAAAACACTGAGGGACCGGGCAATCCGCTATAGATGGACCTTCCCGTTTGGCCTGCTGGTCATACGGAACAGGAAGGCCATCTCTATGAGGGAACTAGAAGAAGGGGCAGAATTCCTCCATAAGCTGGGGGTAAAGGAGAACTCCTCCAACAGCCCCCGCAATGAGCAAACTGGGGAGGCAGACTGGCAGGTGGTGGGTGCACCACGGGAAAGCCTGGACGAGGCGGACTGAGGGAAGGAATAAAAAAGAATCTCATTGTTTTACTTCACATTGGAAGCCTTGCCAGTTATTACCGTTCCAGGGGCAGTTAGAGCGACCCCCTAATCCAACCCTCTCCGATGTACTCCCCCAAAGTTGTGGAGCTCTACAGGGGAAGATGACCCTGAGACTTATATTAAAGCCTGCCGGATAAGCTGGGGACTGAGAGGCATGTAGATGCTGCAAGAAACAAAATTGTAGTGTTACCCCAAAAGAGAGGGGATTAAAACCAAAACCTTTTACCTGTTTCTGTCAAGGCGGCGGGTGGTGGAACGCAAGATACCCAACATGGCGATGGCACAGGACTTGGACCTCGTGGCAGCACCGCGGAAGTGGAGCTCAATTGGGCGGGAGAGCTGGTGGGAGGACTCCCTCTTTTGCAGGCTCCGGAGAAGAAAATGGCGCCAGCCGGAAAGACGTCATCGGAAGTAGAAGGACCGCCATCTTGGAGGAGGCAATGGAAGGGCCGGGACGACTGTCACCACGCAGCGCCAGCCACAGCTGGATCCCACGAGAGGGGGCTAGAGATCAGGAATCCCGGAAGCAGGGGCTACAGAGCGCCGAACTCACCGGGAGCAGTGACAATGTCCCCGAAGGCCCCAAAAAGAAAAGGAGAGACAAGATAGAGACGTCCCACCGCAAGCACAGTCAACTACACTTGGATAGTAATAAAAATAAACACAATAAAAAGCACTAACACAAACAATCATCACCCTCACCCCCATGCCCGGCCTCACAGTTAGAGAGCTACTAGATAAGAGAGGAGAGGCCCCCAAGGGAAAGGGTCAAGGGGTCAAGACACAAAACACAAATACAATATTCTGCGGCATGCAACTTAATATAAGGGGGGGGCGGGAAAAAAAAAATGGGATGGAGGGAGGGGATACTGGAACTACGCGGAGAGAGGTTTGGGAAAGTTAAAGTTGCAAGTTTAGATTGTCAGTGGTTATGTTATGTTGCGGTTAAAGTTAGCTTATGAGAAAGAGGGGAGGGGGGGGGTTTGCCCTCCAGTCTCGTCTTTGACACGAGTCTCCACATGGGCTCCGGGGAGATTCCCTCTGGGAGGCCTATGAAAGTCCCCACTGGGCCAGCCAGGTTGAGTGGTAGAGGGGGGTGGAGGTCCATCCCGGACTACGCTCAGGCTGAACGTCCAGGAGGGGCAGAGAAGGCGGTTGGGGGAGACTGGTCTCGCCCATACGCCGGACGTACTGTTACTGTAATTGCATGTTTTGTTATATGTGTTTATATGTTCCCCCAGTGTGTATTCCCTTGTTTCTCCCTGCTCCAGTCAGAAACCACAGAAAGATTCGGACGGTGCCCGGTAAAGCGGCTCCTACGTGGGTTCCACCTAGTTACTCGGAAAACTTACGGACAAGCAAAGGTTTGGAAATACACAAATGAGTAAGGGGATAGTAATTCTCTCCCATAACGTGAAGGGGTTTAATAGCCCCGGGAAGCGAAAATTGGCCATGACGGATTATAAAAAGACTGACCCAGACATAATTTTGTTACAGGAGACACACTTCTCCAAAACCAGTTCCCCGAAGTACATAGACTATAGATTTAAGACTTGGTTCTCAGCCAGCAAGAAAAAACGAGGAGTAGCCATCCTACTCCACAACCGGTTGCCACTAGCGGTTAAGACCATCAAAAAAGACAATAACGGACGATTTTTGATTATTATCGGGGATATAAGAGGTCAACCGATCACATTAGCAAATGTATACGCCCCGAGTGACGACGCAGAAGCTTTCCTAGAGAAATTCTTCTCCGTCCTCCGGAAGATTGCACAAGGTTGCGTAGTCCTCCGGGGAGACTTTAATCAGATGCTCGACCCAATTTTGGATAGGTGCACCCCAGGTGGTCACAACCGGTCAAAAGTCAGACAAACATGGAACAGGGGGCTGAGAACCAATAATCTTCTAGACATATGGCGCGAGCAACATCAGAATGAAAATGGGTTTACATTTTACTCCCACATGACAGATACAGTAGGATAGACTACCTCTTTTTGTCTAGCAGAATGGTTTCTCAGATCTCCCACTCGGGAATCCATGATATTTCGTGGTCAGATCATGCGCCGATAGAGCTGCGGTGCTCAGACTTCAGACTTGACAGACCAGGAGCGAACTGGAAGCTTAACGAAGTGTTATTAAAAATCCCCGAAATCGCACAAAAAAGTGGGGGATAGAATCAGGGATAATTTTCAGGAGAATACGGGAAGCGTGGCTTCACAAGCAGAGGAGAGCTCATAGGGATTGAGAGTAAGCGAAAGAGAGAAAAGGACAAAAAAATGAATCAGTTAGAAGCAAAATTGGCGGTCCTGTCAACCCTTCACAAAGATAACAAAACTGCAACGACCCTTAAGGAGTAAACTAAATTTACTGCTAGCCTCCCGTGCTGAGAAAGAGCTGTCATGGTCCAAGCGGAAATTTTTTGAAAAGGCGAATAAGCCAGATACCCTACTTGCCAATAAACTCCGAGACAGAAATCAAGTCTCCCAAATTCAGACAATTCGGACAACGCAGGGGGATCTTACCTCTGACCCGAAATTAATTGTAGACGAATTGAAATCATATTATGAGACCCTATATGATGGAGCGAAGGTGGCCCACAATACAACCACAAAAGCCTGACTGAAGATATTCTTGAAAGGGGCTCAGTTACCAAAAGTGACCGGAGAGGAGAAGGACGCACTACAGGCAGACTTCACTATGGAGGAGATCCTAGAGGTAATTAAGTCACTGAAAGCATCCAAAGCCCCTGGCCCGGATGGCTTTTCCAACCTCTATTATAAAAAATTCTGCAATATACTAGCTCCTCACCTCCTAAAGCTGTGCAATTCCATTCTAGACGGTGCCCCCATCCCAGGCTCGATGCTCCAAGCGTCTATCTCTGTGATCCACAAACAGGGGAAAGACCCAGCGGATTGTAAAAGCTATAGACCCATCTCACTGATAAATGCAGACACAAAAATCTTTTTCAAACTACTGGCTAACCGCTTTAATCAGGTGTTGCTGAAGTTGGTCCACCCTGATCAAGTAGGGTTCATCTGTGGGAGTCAGGCGTCAGATAACACCAGGCGGATTATAGATTTAATCGATCTGGCACAAAAGAAACATATCACGTCAATGGTGCTTAGTCTAGACGCAGAAAAAGTATTCGATAGAATCGACTGGCCCTACTTGAGGGAGACGCTTGGAGAGTTCGGTCTAGGTGGGAGAATGTTGGAGGCAATTCTCGTTCTGTACCAGGGGCCGACGACGAAGGTCAGGCACCAGGGCTTCCCTTCGGGAGAATTCCTGATAAAGAGCGGCACCAGACAAGGTTGTCCTCTCTCACCCCTTTTCTTTGCGCTATGCATTGAGCCCCTAGCAGCGAATATACGCCTCAGCCCAAACATAGTAGGAATCCAAATTGGAGAACAGCCACATAAAGTGGCCCTGTACGCTGATGACGTGATACTAACACTATCACAGCCCCTCACCTCTCTACTTAATGTCTTCAGCTTATTAGGGGAATTTAACGCGATATCAGGGTTCAAAATTAACCAGGCAAAGTCAGAAGCCCTGAACATAAACCTACCTAAAGTCACTGAAAAATTGATCACGGTGAACTTTAACTTTAAATGGAAAACCTCCTCTATTAAATATCTAGGGGTAAATATCATGAAACAGTTCAGCGCCCTATATAAAGCAAATTACCCCAGACTGATATGGACACTAAAGGAGGATCTCATGAAGTGGGCAGGGTACAGTATATCCTGGATTGGCAGGATCCAGTCTCTTAAAATGAATCTCCTCCCTAGAATTCTGTACCTATTTCAGACCCTACCGATCCCTATAATCAGGGAAGACATCCTCCGGCTACAGTCCTCAATGGTGAAATTCGTCTGGGGTAATAAGACACCCCGAATCAAAACCACCACACTTATTTGGCCCACAACAAGAGGAGGGTTAGCGGTACCTTGCTTGTTATCGTATTTCAGAGCGGCCCAATTATCCCAAATCACCCAGTGGCACACCCACCCTAGTCTGAGTCGTTGGGTGGAACTGGAGTTGGACTGTTGTGCCCGGTGGCACTCCAGGACTTAATATGGCTTCCAAAAAAGGTTCATAAAACCATTAGTCACCCGCTCTCCGCAGTAAGCAGCTCGTTATCATTATGGGACAAGAGCAAATATAAGTTCGCCCTAACAAGGCAACACTCCTTGATGACTCCAATTTTGGGAAACCCGGATTTTTGCTCCGGGCCTGCAAAGTAAAGATTTCGCAATCTGGAGACAGAAAGGCTACACACGCCTACTACACCTGGAGGGTAGAATATCAATCAAACCTTTCGAGCAAATTAAATCTGAAAAAGCAGTACCAAATTCAGAATTCTTTAGATACCTCCAATTAAGGGCATTCTATGCTAAAATTCCAATCTGACCCAGACGAACTAATTTTGAACAGCTCTGTTCCAGAGGAACAGGTACCAGGGAACTTATCTCTGGTATATACAAAGAGGTGGTCTGCCCGGCAACAGACGGCGACGCGGTACTTAGTTACAGGACAAGGTGGGAGAGCGACCTAGGGGAAACTTTAGACGACGAGGACTGGGACTATATTGTTTTAGCGGCTTCCAAGAGCTCTATATGCACCACATTAGAGGAGAACGCGTATAAGGTCCTGATGAGATGGTACTGGACCCCACTACGATTATCTAAGTTTGTCAAAGATTACCCCCCATTGTGTCCCAAACAATGTGGGGAACAGGCAGACCTGCTGCACATGCTGTGGTGTTGCCCCAAGTTAATCCCAATCTGGGAAGACATCAGGAATTGGCTCCAGAGAATTCTCGGTCACACGATCCCTTTGGATCCCTGGTTGTTTCTGCTGGCCAGACGCACCCCGGGGCTAAACAGATCGGAGCACAAATTAATTGCACATTTTGCAACTGCCGTGAGGTGCGAAATCGCAGCATTGTGGAAGCAGCCCGAGATACCCAATATCCCACAAATCAGGAATAGAATCTGGTGCGTTTGCCGGATGGAACAGTTAACGAGTCTGGTTAACGACACCGGCACAAATTTCCTAAAAGTTTGGGCGCCTTGGTTAGCCCAAATCGATATCCCAGGGATCAGTGCCTCCAATATATTGCTTTAATAGTCGTCAACGTGTTCTCCTGATGTGTGGAGACAGTAGAAAGACGTATATAGGGTAACTAAGCAGGACAGGAGGATAGGACGGACAGATTAAGATGCAGGATGACTAGCCATTGCATGGCGTAACCGTCGGAAGACGATCGGGAACCTTAGGCCGAGGCCGACCCCTGGGCTCAGCGAAGCCGGGCTCCCCCAGTACACACCTGAGGATCCGAAATTCTCTGAGACTGCTGCCCCCCCCCTCCCTCCCTCCCTCCCTTCCCTTCTGTATCCCTGTCGATAGTCTGGTTCATCTGTAAGTCTCCCCAGTATGTCAGTTATGACTACTCACAACAAACGAGTTGACGTGGATAACTTTATGTATGACATTGTGTTGGTAGATACTGTTATGATTGTACCATGCACTCAATAAAAACATTTTTGGTTGAAAAAAAAAGATTGCAACTATGACGAACTCATGTTGGTCATATAAAAGGATTAACAAATTGCATATAATCTACATTATGCACCATTTTTCCCCATGCATATTTTTCTACTTACAGTAGTCATTTTTGAAAATGGCACTTTTTAAAAAAAAACATATTTATTTGAGGTTACTGTGTGCACATATATTTATATTTAACAATACATTTAAAGTCAATAGAAAAATGAAGAAATCTGGGTATAATTGTAACAGTGTTGGGGTTTTTTAGAACAGGATAATACTGTGCAAACTGATATGTAAAGGTCTCTCATCACTAATGTTACAAACCACACAATGCTTCCCTCTTCATGAGCTAAATTCTAGGTTATTGGCAAGCTTGATTTTGTGGTCAGTTTTACCGCTATCTACATCAATATTTATAAGTTAATTCTTGTCCATTTGGGGGTAATAAAAATGTACACCTGACAGACCAATGTTGCAAGAATTATGCAAACATGTTTTCCCATCCTGCGAATGAACCTTGCTAGGTTGTTTCTGCATTTGATATCCTTGTTTCCTACATGCAGTACTGTTATTCACAATATGGTTCAATTTCAGGATTCCTATATTAATGTACACAGAAAAATGTATGTGTCCTACAAAGAAACCACCTGAAACTCTTTAGGCTTTTACCAGTTCGTTTTGAATACTGTATATATCTCATTGTTTCCTTTTTATATTCAATAAAAAGATACAATTACAGATGTAACAGACGTTATTTCCCCCATTAACGCAATGTGTTACCTCAAGGCTAATAATAAGATCTATTTACTGCAAGATTTAGCATAGCTCCATTGAAAACATTGACAACACATGCGTTATATCCTTGATGAATACATAGGGCCTCATGCAGTAAGCGCCGATAAGCCCCTTATCGCCAGCTTCTCGCAAAAAAAGCCTACTGCGATTCAGTAAGCCCCGATAAGCTGTCGATAAGAGCAAAACTCGGCGTTTATTTTTCCCTAAAAATTTTTTACGGTAGCCGTTCGGCGATAAGCCAGTTTTCGGCACTGATCGCCAGCTTTTTCAACTCGCTCAATTCTAGTAGCCCCGGTCAGCTTCTCGCAGCTGATCACCTCTCTAGAATGGAGAGTTCCTCTCCAAATTGTCCAGCCACAAAAAGTTGGCCAGAAGGTGGGGAGAAGCGGCAGATGAGTGACGAAATGGCACTTTGAAAAAAACAGGCCTTTTTCCTGTATCGGATTGATGCCGGGGGTCTCCAAAGCTGATACCCATTAATACCAGCACCGGAAACCCCCAGCATGAATCCGATGCAGGAGAAATGCATTTACAGGCAAATTACCGGCTAAGGTAATGAAGGGGTTAACCACCAGTGCCAGGATTATTGTGGGTAGCGGGGGGGTGGGTGAAGGTGGTATTTGGCCCTTGGTGGGTGTTTATGCCTTGCGGGGGGGGGGGTGTGGGTGGACTTAACCCCTTCATTACATTACTGGTTAATACCGCTAAGGCAGTGATTCCCAACCAGGGCTCCATGGAACCCCGGGGCTCCTTGAAGCAGTCTCAGAGGTTCCTCCTATGGACCACAGACCCCCCCCCCCCTTGGGGGTGGGGTTTTTTGGTATGTATTTTTTAGGGTGGATTGAGAGAGAGTGGGATAATTGACGGAAGGTAGGGGCGAGTGAGAGAAGAGAGGGGGTTAGGAGGGAGTGAGGAAAAGAGGGAGTAAGAGTGAGAAGCAAGGGTTAAATACATGCGAGGCGGGAGGGGGGAGAATTAGTGAGATGGATGGGAAAGAAATACATGGGTAGAGGGTGGGAAATAGAGGTGGCTCGTAAGGTGTGAAAAGTTGTGACTGACCCCTGTCGAACCTAATATGTGTCAGCCAGATAGGGGTTCCCCGAGATTTTTCGAAATACTTCATGGGTTCCTCCAAACAAAAAAGGTTGGAAATCACTGCGTTAAGGTAATGAATGGGGTTAACCCCTCCAGCTACCCACCCGCAAGGTCTAAACACCCATCCTTGGGACTACTACTCCCTTCTCCAACCCCCGCTATCTGCAATAAAAACAATACACACAACAGCCCCACTACCCATCTCCTAGGCCCCCAATAAACATTGCAATATCTAATACACCACCCACACTCCCCCTGTAGCCCCAACAACCCCTATAACCCCCCAACATACATCAAATATCTTAAAAAAAAAATATGCACAAGAATTATGCTATAGGCCGGTGGTGGCCCTCGGGTGGTCCCCACGGGTGTCCGGGTGCCCCACAGGGGTCCCCGGGTGGTCCCCGCATGTGTCCAGGGGTCCCAACTTGCCTGCAGTACCAATTCTGTTCCCAAAAAAATAAATAAATACATAAATACTTTTAAATAAATACACCCCCGCCCCCTAACACATACACTACAATAATGGGCAAAATGACAATTATCCACATATGGATAATAGTGCATTTGCACATTTAAAATACAATAAGTAGCCTAGATAAAGTAAATAAATCTTGCACTCACCCCTGCCAGGCTGCCACGATGAAGGTCGTCCTCATCCTCATCCCGTCCATGTCCTCCGTTGCTACAAACAATACAGAAGAATAAAAAAAGACAATCTAATGTCCCCTAACCCCTTAATCACGTAGCGGTTAATAACCGCTATAGTAATTAAGGGGTTAACCCACCCTCTCCCACTACCCACCCAGTAGGCCTAACCACCCATCCTTGGGGACAATACCCCCTTCACTCACCCCCGCTACCCACAATAAATACACTAGACATAACAGCCCCACTACCCACCTCTTAGGCCCACAATAAACATTACCATATTTAATAAACATTAATACATAACCCACCCACCCCCTGTGCCCCCAAATAAAAACATGATATATTTTTTGAAATACAGGATAATACTGATGGGTGTCCACAGGCCCCACAGTGCACCCCAGGGTGTGCCCACGGGTGTCTGAGGGCCTCCGGATGGTCCCCGCTAGGCTCTGTGGGCCTCCAGGTGGAACCTGCGGGTTCCCGCGTGCCCCAATGGGGTCCACGGGTGGTGTCCATGGGTGTCTGGCGGTCCCGGGTCATCCCCACAGGTGTCTGGGCACCCTCAGGTGGTTTCCACTGGGGTCTGTGGGCCCTCGGGTTGTTCCCACGGAGATCTGAGGGCCCTGGTGTTGTCCCTCTATGTCTGCAGGGCCCCCACAGATGCAAGGCCCCCGGTTCTTCCCCGCAGGTGTCCCTCGTGGGTCCTCAGGTGGTACCCGTGGGCGTTCGGTGGTCCTGGGGTGATACCGTAGGCGTCCAGGGGTCCTCAGGTGGTCTCCATGGGTCCCCGCTTCCCTGTGGTACCAATCCTGTATGTAAAAAATAAAACATGTCCTACATTTCAATAAATACATCCCCCTACCACCATGACCAAATACATACAGTACAGTAATGGGCAAAATAACCATTATCCAGATATGGATAATAGATTATTTGCCCATTATTAAACACAACATTAGCCAGCATAAATAAAGTAAATAAATACAGTTCTACTTACCACAGCCAATTTGAAGGGTGTCCTCAACAGGATACTGCAGATGCCTGAACTCTGTTGCCAGAAAATACATAGCAAAATACAATCTAATGTCCCCTAGCCCCTTAATCACTTTAGTGGTTAATAACAGCGAAAGTAGTTAAGGGGTTAACCCACCCTCTGCCATTACCTACCCAGGAGACCTAACCACCCTTCCAAGGCAACTACATCCACCCTTCACCCATTCAGTGGTACAGTGGGTACATCATGCCCATATAATATTGGGCATGATTAACCAATATACCAAAAAATGGATAAGGATTAAAAAAAATGGGCCCAAATCAAAAACATTACTTAGTCAAATAAAACACACCACATAGCAAAATAAAATACAGCACATAACAAAATAAAATACAGCACATGGCAAAATAAAATACACATAGCCAATTGAATAGATAACAAATGCCAATCAAACAATTGAATGGACAGTGTGTACATGATGCCCATAATATGGGCATCATTTAATACTATACCAGTCAATGCTCAACCTAAAAGAAACAATTACAAACAAGATCCAATGCCATCCAAAGAATCAGAAAATAAAAACAAATCAAGAAGTAAACACAAATAAATTACTAACAATCAATTAATCCAATATAAAATAAATTCCACAATTCACAATTAAAACACCAAAACCAAACCATTAGGAAATAAATGAAACCTCAAAGTAACCACCATCAGCCAAAATCTAACTAACAAAAAGAAGCCACTATTACAAAGCAAGCACTATCCTCCTGAAATCAACTATTTAAAACACCACTAAAAAATACATCTTACCAAATAAAAATTAAATTGCACAAACATTTCTAAACAAACAAGCAAAATACATTTAAAATACATAAAAACAAGCATTTGCAAAAACAACCTTGATTGCCCCTGTATGTATGTATATCCATAGAGACATACATAAATACAGTGGCAATAAATGGGTATCAAAAAATAATTTAAACACAATAAAAATAAAAAAACACCTGTAAAAGTTAAATAATATACATTTAATTTTTTTACTTTCATTTAGATGAATTCACCCTCCGAATCCTGGTGACACTGCAAGCTCACGAACCAATCCACGAACAGGAACCAGGTAAAAAAAAAAATCCCAAGTCTTTATCTTCTTTCTTTTTCTTCTTCTGTAAATTTGTAATCGAATTCGTCATTTCTTTGGGTCTTGTGGGGTCTTTATCTGTATCTTCTTCTTCATCTGTATCTTCGTCCGGCACGCCCTTGTCCTCCTCTTGGTGCCAGAGGTGCTTCCTCCTCGACTTCTTGGTCTAAAATGAGGCGACATAGACTTTTATAGGCCAATGATGTCACATTTTCATCAAATGGTTCCCACGGCTCTGATTGCCCAGTGAAAACAATGTGATTTTTTTCTTTTTTGCGACGGCAGTAAAGGAAATTAAGCCAATCAGAATGGCTGTGCTTCCTTTCCCTTTAACATGATGTCATCAAAAGCAAGATGGCCACCGTCACATGGTACTTGAGCCAATCAGATTGTGGGAACTATATCCCCAATCTGATTGGCTGTAGTAGACCATGTGACAGAGTTTTGGGGAGAAAGGATGTGAAGTCATCCAAAGGGAGTCACATGGTCTACTACAGCCAATCAGATTGGGGATATAAGTTCCCTCCTTGGAGCGATCACTTGATTTCTGTATCACTGATGGTTTGAATAGATTGCAAAAGTGATCCCCCCTCCCCCCCACCCAAACAAATGACCAAAAAAAACATGCTGTAGCTTCTACGTCATGGGGCACCTAACGTTAACTCAAGGGGTTTGAAAGCCTTAGGACTATTGCCTACCGTATATCCTTCTCCATTCTTTTTCTGCCACAGGACCCGTCACCTGAGACCAAAAGGAAATAAGCACATACCAGCTATTAATTTCACTATGGAAAACTATACCAGCCTTTTCATCTAATCTGCTGTTCCTCTCTCTCCATCCTTTCCTTTTATTCTATGCTCATTTAAATGTATCAATATTTATTATATCCCAATCATTTTACTATTCTGTTAGTGCTTTTAACCCCCTCCCCCCCAATAATAATAATATTAATGATATTAAGTATGAGCATTTACTACAGTATAACATATTAGGACTACAAATTGGTTTTGTCCGCTCGCTATTCACACACCTAAACATACAGTATGCCAAAATGCTTTTATTTTAAACATGGAAAGACACTTATTTTCCTGGAATTCACTAAACATACTGTGATTAATGCTTTGTCACTCAGCAGTTGGTGAATTCCGGCCCATTCACACGTTGCTATATATTTGAGTGAACCCTGGCACATTTATTTGAGTGCATTTCAGCACATTTTGATTAATGTACTTAATTTAATTACCTAAAACGAGTGTAAAAGGCCAATTTAGTAATTTAGTTCAGAAGATAAGAGTAGGCAAAAAAATAAATACAAAAAATTATTAAATTAAACTTACGATGAAATCATTATGTACGAATAGCAATGAAGTCACCACTTGAAAGCATATTGACCCATATTCACAAAGTGATGCTATGTCATATAAGACATCTTCTAGCGCTGGAGACACATTGCAATTAATTCGAGTGAATGGGCCTTAAGCTGTCTTCTGGCAATGGACCACTTATAAATACTGTATGTTCCATAGTGACCAAATAAATAAAGGATGGCAACATGCTAGGTAGGTGGGTAAAGTAACAATGTTGTAGTCTTGTTACTGTAGTCGTGTAAAATAGACTTTTTGGGTTATATGTGTGAAGTTTCCAAAAAGTGCACTTCGACACACTTTTAATGTGTAGTATGCTTTCTTCTTATACAGATGTAGCAAAGGTAACTCCTTCACAGATGTACAGTAAGAAAGGGATTCCATCGCAGCACTCTCCCTATCTTCAGAACTCAACTACATGCTCGCCTCCTCAAGGAAACCTTTTAATGATGGATCCACCAGTGAAAGACCACAGTCCCCAAACTCTGAGATACATATTATTATTATTATCGTTTATATTGTGAAGCGCCAACATATTCCGCCGCGCGGTATAATGGGGTACAGAATTATGTATCAAAAACACACAGTTAAGTACAGGTGAGGACAAACATGCACAAATAGATACAGAGAAATAATGATGGCCCTGCTCGTGGGAGCTTACAATATAGAAGGAGTGAGTGAGAATGTTGAAACACGAAGCTAAGGTCGCTGCTACAACCTCTGCAATCTTGAATTTTGTCTGAACCCCCCCCCTCCCCCTCAACATTGTGTATGTATCATTCTCTTATTGCTAGACAGACATATGGGGACATAGTATATGGCACGGCACCCAAAACTAACCTTGGCAAACTTGATACACTCTACAACTCAATATGCAGCTTTGTCCTCCAATGTAATTACAACACACATCACTGCAAAATAACAAAGAACTAGATTGGTCATCACTTGAGTCTAGGCGCAAAGTTCATCTCTCCTGTCTTCCCTTCAAATATTTTCTGGGCAAGCTACCCACCTGTCTGAACAAGCTCCTCACCCCTACCACATGCAACACTTATCTTCTGAGATCTGACTCCAAAAGACTGTTCATTTATTTTTAAAATGTTTTACCAGGAAGTAATACATTGAGAGTTACCTCTCATTTTCAAGTATGTCCTGGGTCCCAAGGTTCAACAAAGTATCCGACCACTCCTCCTTCTCTTACTGTGCACCCCACAACTGGAACAGTCTACCGGAGACTCTCACTTCCATCACCAGTCTAAGTTCTTTCAAAACTAAAGCTGTCTCACATTTTAATCTCATCTTTAGCTGTTGTACACGCCTATAATATACATTAAACACTTACTGTAACGGAGTGCTCACCACAAATAGGGCACGACCGCGTGGCCGAGGTGGGGATTGTGAAGGCGCCAACCTTCATCTGCGAGAGCGCATCCACAGTGTAGATTGGTAGCGGGTAGCCGGGTCGGAATTTATACATGTCTGAGTCGTAGAAGGTACTTGCTGTGGTTGGGGTTGGAGAGGTGCGGATCATCATAAGGGGGGAATTGAGTGGGAGGAGGGGGGAATTGAGTGAGGAGGGGGAATTGAATGAGAGAGGGGGGGGGTAAATTGAGTGAGAAGTGGGAGGAAATTGAGTGAGAGGAGGAAGAAGGTATTGAGTGAGGAGAGGGGGAATTGAGTGAGAGAGGAGGTTGGAATTGAGTGAAAGGAGGAGGGAGGAATTTAGTGAGGAGAGGGGAAATTGAGTGAGTGAGGGGGTAATTGAGTGAGAGGAGGAGGGAGGAATTGAGAGAGGAGAGGGGGAATTGAATGAGAAGAGGGGGAATTGAGTGAGAGAGGTGGGGGGAATTGAGATATTTGTGCTGGAGATGCCGTTCTCCTCTGTAACCTTGGGATCCTCGGCAAACACAAACTGGCCGACCGTTGGCGTGACGGGGTATTCGCGGTCAAATAACAGATGTCGGGCCTCCCGGTCTACCGCATAAAAGACGCAGATGACCGGGTAAAGGTCTGGCACCGCAATCAACTTCTGCCTATCCCACAAGTGGGGGATGACGAACCAGAAACAAAGACTACACCATTGGCCGGTGAGCAGGAAGGATCTGAAGTAACTGCAGAAACAGTAACTGAACCAGTCGAGGATCCGATGGAAGGACCCTCTAGTAGGACAGACCAAAGTGAAGGGGCACCTCCCAAAGGAGCACGAGGTAATGGGCCCAGACCACCTACACCTACTCTGGGACTCCAATGAGCCCTCCACTGGACCCCAGAAGTCCTTGCTTTATACCTCAAGGAGACATTTCAGAGACTGTAGTACCCCCAATGAGAGAGACTGAGTCTCAAGAGTACCGTCACTACTCCCCAGACAGAGTTGAAGAAGAGCTTCACCGAAGCCAACGTGTTAGGTACCCTCCCAACAGGGTAGCCTATGATTCATTTGGGGCACCCCACTACGAGGCTCAGCAGTGGTCTCACAGCAAAATCCAATCTGTCATTGGGATGTTCACGGAAATGTATAACGTTATGTAGAGTTATGTCAATGTGATAATTTGTACATATTGCAATGCATTTTTATTATATGATTTGGTTGTGATTACGTGTTACACTGTTCCCAAGCGGGAACATTGGTCTTTTCACCAGGGGTAGAATGCGGCAAGGACTCCTACTGGGCTTCCCCTTGGCCCCTCTTACTTCCGTGGGTGGTGCGGGTGCCGCCGGAGGTTGCGGTCAGAATGCCATAGGTATGGTGGTTGTGCAGGCACGACCGGGTCGCTGGAAATCAGCGGCGGCTCCCTTAGGAAGGTGCCGCCCTATTGACAGTGCGCATGCATGCACAGTACAGTTGCGCATGTGCAGAAAGGTGTCCGGGGTTTTGGCAGCCATAACAGGAGCACGCATGTGTAGCGTACGGCAGCCAGCTTAGGGAAGGTGCTCCACGGGGACTACAGCCCCCAGAAGGCCATGGGGCTGAAGATCAGATGGGGAAATACAGCCAATAGGGCTGCAGCATTGCTCCTGCCACAAGATTGATACATTTGGCGTGCCTCGAGCCACACCATTCAGAGCTGGGACATCAGTGAGTAAGGGTGTGTGTGCAGGGTGTCTGTAGGCACCTGCACTAGGCCAGAGACCCCCATAGGCCCCAGCTAGACCCTGACTCCCTTGTAAAGATTGTGGCTGCTACAGGGACCATCACCTTAGATAGGGATGCTGCCCCAGTAGCATTCTTAGTGTCAGGGACACAGCAAAGAATGCTGCGCAGAAGATGCGGCCTGTGGTCTGGAACCAGACCACCAACGGATAACGAGACTGTTAAGGTGGGATCCTCCTGCTGGATACCACCCCACATTGAGGCAAACACCATTGCGGACCACGTCGCTGGATCAGCGGATCCCTGTCACCATTCTGTCGGTGCTACCGGGTGCTGGAGCACCCGGCAGGTATCATCACATCACCAAGTGCACCAACAATAACATTGTAGTTGTTGGCAGCGCTGTTGCAAACATTGGGTGGGTTGGCTCTTGTGGACACCTGGATGGTTGGGTGCGCAGGGGCACCCCAGTACTTTGGGGGAATATCCCATCAGGGAGTGGACACTGTGTTGGAGGGCACTGTGGGGTTACTGCCGTGTATGGCCTATTTGGTAAGGGTGTTACATTGTTATTCATATTATTACTGTGTCTACATGTAGTAAACTGTTATCTATATCGGTGTGTGTATTCTTGCATTGGGTCCTGTGACGGGGTTATCCAACATAGTTAGGATCACGCACAGGTGGAGGCGCTGTCACCAGATGGATCAAGTACACCCCAGGCTCCCAGCAGCTTAGTTTCAGGCCTCCTGTGAGCCACAGGTAATGTGCACACACACACTTAGTAGCCGCCATATCTCCCATAGGGTGGGGGAAACTGTGCTGCACAAATTTGCATCACTCTTTACTTATCACCCAATTTTTCTCTACCTTACTCTTAAAGAATCCCATTCCTGTATGGATTATTCATTAAAAACACCCTTAAATGAATGTAGTTTGCATATTAATAGATTGCATGTTGGTTATCCTCAAATCATGGTGTCAAGCATAAGCATAGAGTTGAAAATATGTACAGTATGTTGTATGATTATATGATGATATCCTGGACACATGGCTACTGTCCTGCCCCCACCCACCCTCCACCCATTTCAGTCACTCCTACCAACCATTGTAGCCAAGCACTGCCATCTACTGCACTTATTCCCTCAACTGCTGTCTCTGAGTCTCCCAATATTCCACTTAGATTGTAAGCTCTTCGGGGCAGGGATTTCCTTTCCTATTGTCTGACTTTGCTGCGCTTATTGTATTATAATTTCCAGTACTGTATTGTCTCTTCTGTAAAGTGCTGAGTACACTACGGGGGCTATATAAATAAAGTTATAGATACAAACATGATTACAAATGACAATGCAAGATCAAGTAAAATTGCTGGGGAAATGAGCAAATCAAATTGAAAGCCCTGGAAAGGCAATGTTAACATCAAATATTTAGGAATCGCGTTTCCATTTGCGGAAGGATTGTTCCCCTAAGTACTTAACTGCCTGTTTTGTAAACAGACTAATGCTGCAATCTGCCTGAAGGATTTGCGGAGATTACCACAAAGTATTCCTTTGAAAGCAGGTAATAACGTCTTTTAGTTTTGATAAGGCATACAAAGATGTATCTAAAAACAAATACTCGAAGGGCCTTTCGAAGATCACTAGAGGCCATGTTTCATTTCAGAAAGATATGCAGCATAACATAAGAACTATAATTTGGCTTGCAAAGAAAGAGTACATTTAACTATGTATTTGGCAACGGAGAAATGATGGGCCTCCATTTGCTAGGCTTGTAAACAGAATATACAAATGTAATGAGCTGTGAATTGTCCCTGTACTTGACTACTGCATAAGGAGTAAGGCCAGGTCCCCGCTGGCTACTGCAGTGCCCGCTATGGCAGATGCTGCATCGACAAAAGCCGCCCCTCAATGGGGCCGGGACCAATGCGAGTAGGGGCCCCCGCGCTGCGCCAAGAGTTTCTCCTGCTCTCAATAGAATGGAGAGCAGGACTCACGACGGAACACTAGGCCAAGCCCCCAGGAGGTTCAGCCAATGAGGGCGAACCTGCCTGGTGACATCATGGCCGCGCCCCCTTCACTCCCCCGCCACGCCCCCCCCTGTCTTTCCCCCCGGCAGCTCATTGCAGACCGGGGAATCGGCTGCACGCGCCGCCAGCCTCGCAGGCGAGCGTGCAGCGGAGGCACTGGGGCCGTAGCCTTATAGGGTTACAGAGAACACATGCACAGCAAACAGAAATGGAAGATTACATGGACTGGGAATTGATATCTATAAACATATTTACCCTAATTAAAATACTAGGAAAAATGACAATAAAACAGAGAAATGTACTTTACAAAAAGACCCAATACCCTGGCAGCCAGCTTTCCTGCTCCCAATCATGTTTCCCACCCTTTGTTGGTCTTTCCCATGGTTCCTCTATATGCAGAGCCACCGACAGATTTCGAGGGGAACAGTACAAGAGTTTAGACCCCCCCCCCTTTCACACCTCGTCACTCCCCACTACACTATTCCCAATTCCCCCACACCTCTCCCTATGTTTTTCTCTCAACCCTCGGTCTCCCATTCTTGTATTATGTATGTACGTATGTATATCTTTATTTAAATAGCGCCAAAAGAATATAGTAAAGGGAATTACAATAATACAATAAACACAGCAAAATCAGACAATAGGAAAGGAAATCCCTGCCATGAAGTGCTTACAATCTAAGTGGTATGATGGGGAATTTACAGAGACAGCAGGTGAGGGGATAAGTGCAGTAGATGGCAGTGCTTGGCCACAATGGTTAGTAGGAGTGACTGTGGGTACGGGATAGTAGCCATGAGTGCAGGCTATTGGGGTGCTTGATTTGTGAGGTGAGTTTTAAAGTTATCAGTACAAAAAATGATTGATTGAGAGAAATCAGCCAAAAAAAGAATTCCTTATACAGTAGATTGCACTCATGGAAGACAAAGATTGGGTGGGAAATATAATATCCCAGGGTCTCAATATTCCTTCGTAGGCCATTCATATTGAATTGCACTTAAATCCATATAGAAAATACATTTTTTTTATTGATCATAAAAATTGTTCACCTTTACTGTGTAGTTGTCCTAAATTAAATATTCCTAACACTACTGTATACTGTATGTGAGAATATAGGATATACTTTTATACCTAATATAGGTTGATTGTACCTTAAATGGCTACGTGTGATCATAACAATTATTAACCCCTTGAGGTGCGTTTTCCATTTCCTTACAACTGGGCATAATTTGTGGATCCACTTGCCCCCTCTATTAGCTCCCGCACCACCATGTGTTTTATCTTCACATTATGTATATATACCCTCACACCCCATATACTCCCCTTTTTATGACCATAAAGTTTTTGTTTTTTTTCTATATGGATTTAAGTGCAATTCAATATGATTGGCGTATGAAGTGATATCGAGACCCTTGGGTACTAGATTTCCCAACCAATCGTTGTCTTCCATGAGTGCAACCTATAAGGCCGCACACACACAATCCCCCCCACAATAATTACCCCCTCACCATACCCACACAATACCCACAATAATACCCCTTACACAATAATCCCACCCCCCCTTTCCCCGAAATACATACATCGCAACCCCCCATGAAATACATACAATGGATGACATTGCAGCTTCCTATTGGTCCACGTGCAGTGGGAGATTTAAGCTCGATTTTGTTTCCATGGAGGAAGGAACTGTCTGCACATTCTCCAGGTAAGTAACTCAGGAACCAGAGTGTCCCCAGGGCTGAAAGGAATGTGGTTTAGCTGCCGACACCCCCCTTCTTCCCACCCAAGTTTGCATTCAAAATGGAATTTACCTTTTAACTATCCCAGACATGCCACAGACTACTAACATGTTAATAATGTCAACGCTAAATAGGGGTTAATGGGACACTTACCATCCTTCTACCTACCTCCCACCTAAAATACTCACCCCTGCATGGCGTTAAATATACGTATCAAGGTAAATGTGTGCAAACAAAAGGGAGCTAGTAGTCATATTGGTCTCAGAAAGTATAAGGTCATCTGTAGTTTGTGATACCTTTTAATTGACCAACATATCAATTATACAGTACAAGGTTGTTTTGAGCATAAGCTTTGGAGACTGCGGAGCTCTGTACGAGATATCTGGTGAAGAAACCTCTGCATTCTCTAAAGCTTATGCACAAGACAACCTTGTATGATTGATAGGTTGTGAGCCTTTTTAATGGATCAACCTAAGAAGTACCTAAAGCAAACCACTAAAATCCTCTTTAGGTTATTTTCCACATGCTGTATTGCAGCAGTATTGTGCCTGCATCGCTCTTTTTGCCACTTGTCCCGCAAGAACTCATTTGTGGTTGGCAAGAGATTGTGACTTTAATTATTTTGGTATGTGGCCCTGTGCATTTATTGTATTCTCACCACCAAACAGGTCACTATATGCATGTTTTGAAGGACAGTAAATACGGCTGTCTCAGGAGACAAAGGTGAAGGCTCTCACACTTCTACTTGCTTCATTGTTATGTGTCAGATAGACCAATTAGATAATGGGTCTGAAGTTCACATTGATAGACTGGAACTCGTTAATATTGCTATTTATATCCCTGTGCTTAGGGCCGCAAACAGATTTCCTGGAGCCCAGGACTAGAGTTTCAACCGGGCCTCTTCCGCCCATATTAACTTCAATTGGCTTGACCCTAAAAACCACAAAATCCAGATACAAATCAAATCGCTTAACCCATCGCAACTCATTTCCCAACCCACACGGACAAGCCTGAAATCGCACAACCATTCCTTGCTTGACTGGATTCTCTCCTCAAATCCCAGCAGAATCCAATTCTCTGGTATCCTTCCTGACATTTTCAGTGACCATGCAATAGTGTACTGTGTAAGGAAAATTAAACCGCCCCAATCAAGCCCTAAAGTTCTCCTCACTAGAACATTTAGAAACTTTAACCCACAACAGTTTCTGGATGACCTTACCAACTGCCCTTGGCACAGAATCGATTTAATTCCCGATCCTGATTCTGCGTTCGACTATTTCCAGTCCGAGTTCTTAAAACTCTGTGATACCCATGCTCCACTATGCAGAATAAGGGTACGAGGTGCCCAGCTTCCATGGGTTACACCTGTCCTTATTGCACTCTACCAATTCAGGGATGCCTTGTGGAAAAGCTACAAAGTAACTGGCACTACCAAGGATCTCAATCACTACAGATGCCTGCGGAACATGTGCACAAGGCAAACAAGGCACGCAAAAGCACAATATTACTCTGATAAACCCAGCTAACTTCTGGAAGGTTATCAACAACATATTCCAGCCTCCTAACCATCAACAATATCACTAAGGGGGATATTACTCTGACAAACCCCACCGACATTGCAAATGCATTCAATGATTACTTTGTGGGGTGTGCTACTAACTTATTAGTGAAACGCAACCAAACCACAAACCTGAATCTCATCCTGGGATTACCCATATAGCCCCACCCCCTCCCAACACTGCCCACAATTTTCAATTTGGCCCAGTATCCGAAGAGGAGATTACACAAGTGCTCCTCAAATTAAAACTAAGCAGCCAATGCGGGCCTGACCTACTACAGTCTAGGTTCCTAAGACTTGGTGCCCCAGCAATTGCCAAACCAATTGCTTACATAGTCAACTCTATCCTGTCTGCAGGCCATATCCCTAAGACCTGGAAAACTGCCAGAGTTGTCCCAATCTTCAAAAGTGGGGACAAAAACACTGTCTCAAACTACAGGCCAATCTTCCTTCTCCCAATCCTATCCAAAGTCATGGAAAATGTGCCCACTCCCAATTAAGCGTTTACTATAACAAGACAAATTTCCCTAGCCAATTCCAATCAGGCTTTCGCCCCAAACACTCCACGGTAACTACCCTGCTAAAAGTTTGCAATGAAATCCAGTGTGGAATGGAACAGGGTCAACTCACTGGTGCAATATTCCTAGATTTTGCAAAAGCTTTTGATACTGTTGATCACGCTATCCTGCTTAACAAACTCCAGAGCTCTGGAATAGGGAAGCATGCTTTAAACTGGTTTCAGTCCTACCTATCAGGTAGATCCCAACATGTGTCCATCTCAGGCTCTAAATCCAACCCCCTGGATATCACCTGTGGCGTCCCGCAAGGCTCTGTTCTGGGGCCCCTAATCTTCTCAGTGTTCATCAATGATCTTCCCACAGCTTGTAAGGAAAACTCAATACACATGTATGCAGATGACACAATCCTATATGCACATAGCCATAGCCTCTCTGACCTTGAACACATACTTCAGTCTGACTTTTTGAGACTCGAAAACTGGATTTCCCAAAACAAACTGTTTTTAAACACTGACAAGACTGTAACAATGGCATTTGGGACCAAGACTAAAATTTTAAAGCTTCCAGTGACTGAGCTCCAGATCAGAACCAACGCTAACACCACCCTAACTCCTGTTACTAATTTTAAATATCTGGGTATATGGTTTGATTCCCACTTAACATTCGGAATGCACATTGATACCCTGACATTGAAAACCTTTGCCAAACTAGGTGTACTTTACAGGAACAAATCCTCCCTAAGCCTGCTGGTCAGAAAGCGTATTGTACAGCAGATGCTAATGCCAATTATCAACTATGTCTCCATAGTATATGGCTCGGCACCCCAAACCCACCTTGGCAAACTTGACACCCTCTATAATTCAATTTGTCGTTTCGTTCTCCAATGCAACTACAACACACATCACTGCGAAATGCTCAAAGAACTAGATTGGTCATCACTCGAGTCTAGGCGCAAAGTTCACCTTTCCTGTCTTGCCTTCAAATACTTTCTGGGCAAGCTACCCACCTATCTGAACAAGCTCCTCACCCCTACCACATGCAGCACTTATCATCTGAGATCTGACTCCAAAAGACTTTTCATGGTCCCAAGGCTCAACAAAGTATCCGGCCGCTCCTCCTTCTCTTACCGTGCACCCCAAAACTGGAACAATCTACCAGAGACTCTCACATCCACCACCAAAACTAAGGCTGTCTCACATTTTAATCTGGTCTGTAACTGTTACAAAAGCCTATGATATAGTTCTTCTCTAACTGTGCATGCAATGTATTGTATATAATGTATACCCTTGTTCATTTATGCAACTGTATTTGTAACCATGTATTATGTGTCATATTAACTATGCCCAGGACATATTTGAAAACGAGAGGTAACTCTCAATGTATTACTTCCTGGTAAAACATTTTATAAATAAATAAATGTCGGCGGCGTCCTCGCGAGCTCCCTCTTTCCCCCCCTCCCGCACCTACTTGCAAACCCCTTCCTCTCCCCATTCATTTCTCTTTCACCCTCTGTCATACTCTTCCCCACTCTATTCCTCACTCTCTAACTACCCCACCTTCCTTTTCCACCCCCTCTCTCCTCTCACACTCTCCCCCCTGCTATCACTTAAACACTTCCTCTCCCTCAATACCCCCTTGACACACACACACACCACACACAATACTTCCGATACCTGTACAATCCCCCCTACAATAAATACCCACCCTAAAAAAATGACCCACCCAAAATACAATACACTCACACACATAAACAAAATACAACACACGCACCTACTTTTGCGGTGCTCTGAGGCCTCTGATACCCTGACTCTCTCCAGCTGCTGCCGAGCCTCTCTCCCATGCCCGGTCTCCCTCTCTGTGTGACCGGGTCTCTCTCCCGCTTGTGCGAGACAGAAGACGCCTTCAGCAACTGAGGAGAGGTGGGGCCAAACTTGCCGCGCCGACCCACAGCCGCCAGGCCCAGGACACTTGTCCCGGCTCTCCCCCCCCTGTCAGCGGCCCTGCCTGTGCTATTCAAAGAATGTACTATTGTACAGGTGGCCAACCTTTTCTTTAGGCATGTCAATAAATGGGCACACTTTTTTGGGTGGGCCACTGTCCTACTACACTTCTACATCCATTCTCCCTTGTCTTCTGAATCACCCCCCCCCCCCCGCTTCTCTCGGTGACCCTCTCCTCTCTCACCCACTGACCCTTCTCTCAATCAACCCCCTTCTCTCTAACTTAAGTCCCCCCTCCTTTCACTCAATACCCCCCATTAAGAATTTTAACTTGGAGGTGGGTGGAGGCCTCCAGTCCCATGGTGATGAAGAACTGGGGCCACATGGGTGGATGCGGAAGTATAAGGTTCCCCAATATGGCCACCAAGGCAGGACATCTGTCTCTACCAACATGGCTGCCGAGACAGGAAGTCAGCCTACTGTTATTCTAACACAAACCAGTGGCAATCACCAAAAAGACCCAGGTACATGCTGGATACATGCCTTAAACTTGCCTTAAACTAGACCCAGCATTTCTGCATTGATTAATGGCCCATCAGATTAACAGCGGGTGTCCCTGGCAGTCCCATTCAAACTGAATGGGACTGCCAGGGACCCTTGCTGTGTTAATCCTATGGGTCATTAGTCAATGCAGAAATGCCTTAAACTAGCCAGTTTACACCCAGCACATACCCAGAATGTAACCGGGCTAGTTTAAGGCAATCTTTAGAATACTCGTTGTCTCTTTTGTACTTCTGAAACAATTGCCTGCACCTGTCTGCTCCCATTATAAGGATTCATTACCATCCCTTCCTTGCCTGTGCAAGGTTCTGTTTCCCTGGACTCCTGCTATTGCGGTATCCTGCCTGCCTTGTTCCTCTCTGTTGCCGATCCCAGCCTGTGACCACGACCAACCTGCATTCTCCAGCCCTGCCCCCGAAACAGTGACCTCAAACATCCTACCTTCTCCTGCCCCGACCTCGGACCTGGGCCTCATTATTCTGCTCCTTAGGATTCGAATCCTCGGTCTCTACTCTCCACCTCGGCCTAGCAGTCTTTCTCCTGGACAGTACACAGCGATGTACGTGACCGTAACAGGATGTTGGACCCCACTTCCGACGGGGGGATCACGTGAGAAGAGCTGAGGAGGGGCTGACCCCTCAGTATCACACAGGCCATTAAAAATGTCACAGGCCACGGGTTGGCCACTTCTGCACTAGAAAGGTGAAAAGAACAGGGCTCCACAGAATTTTCAAAACTAATTTATTGCAACAAAATGATTGACGTTTCGGCCACACTTGGCATTCTGCTTTTGAGAAAGGCCAAGTGTGGCCGAAGCGTCAGTCATTTTGTTGGCAATACATTAGTTGTGAAAATTCCGTGGAGCCCTGTTCTTTACACCTTTTATTGTAAGCTGGATCATCACAGAGAATCCTGAACCAGGAGCACCGGTAGTTGTATCCTTATATTTTCTATGTGGTGCGCAGCACTTTCCCTGTATTTGCCACTTCTGTACTAGAGCATGATAGACTTTTCAGAACCTTTAAAAGAAGAGAAACCTGAAATCAGAGATGTCAAACGAAAACAAGTTGATTCCTTAAATTAAATTGTCTTGATTAATGATTTTTTTGTCATCTTTCTACTGTTTCTAATGAATAAACTGCAGGCAGGAAAATGTCAAACTAGAAGATCTTGGACATGTGAAAAACAATAAACAGCGATATGATATTGTGTCATGTACTGTAGACATTACCGTTACTTTCAGTGGGTGGAAATCTTATAGTAAGAGTTGACTAATGTTTGTATGTATGTGTATCTTTATTTATATTGCGACATCTATGTACATATCATTTCACAGCAGTAATACAGTACACGTGACATAATAATATAACACATAATGGGAATAAGCGCTTGAGACATAAAAGTAACATTAGGAAAAAGGAGTCCCTGCCCCGAAGAGCTTACAATCTAAGTGGTAAGTAGGAAGAACATACAGAGACAGTAGGAAAGTGCTCTGGTAAGTGCGCCTGCAAGGATCCAAGGTCGATATATGTGGTGTATAGTATCAGCCATTGAGCTACCCATCTGCTTTGATGACTATTATAGTGTTAAAAACATTCAATATTGAATAATACAGTACAATCACATTGAATGTTTGTAAAAAAAAAATTAGCCTTGGCGAAGTGTACAGTAGATATTTTGCATATTGTAATACATTTTAATTGAATAACACGAGAGTTCTTCATAGATATCGCTCTATTGTTCATGAACTTTCAGGGCCTGACAAATTTCTTCTTCAGATTTTTCAAGAATTACACCTGAAAAAGAAACTTGTGAAGTCTTCAATGCGATTTTAAGCTACAATGTATCCACTAATAACTCTAATGTACGTGTAGGTCTACTGGAGAGCCTCATAGGGTAATCTGAATTGTTTATAAGAACAAGGATATCAATGAGTCTGATTAAGACTAGATTAGAAGGAGCTGATGCAAAGTCTAATAATCCTCTTAAAATTCCTCCTCGATCCAGGTGTTACTCTACTGCTTAACAGAAAAGATGTACATATATCTTCTGCATTATCACATAAAAAAAACGTTAATAATGACAATGGCTATTTAAACTTACTAGCACTTGCCAAAGATACAGAATATTCTGTTTTTCAAAGTATCGGAGATCAAGTCCTTAAAATAATCCTTGTGGTTCCATAACATTGTTCCTATATTACTACTATAATTGTGCTACTAAAATGTTGACCTTCTTTGTTTTCCATTGTGGTGGCCAGCCCTTGATGTGCCCTTTCTTTTTCCAGTCCCTCCCTTTTATACTCCAATTTCCCTTGGGCTACATTACAAATGGAATAAATTAATAGGGCCTGAGGTTTCACCATGGATAGGTGGACCAAATGGTTCTTATCTGCTGTTGATTTCTGTGTTTCTATGCCTTTCTAAACAAAAATAAATAAAAAATACTTGCACAGTTTAGTGAATACAGCATTTACAGGTAAGGTGCCTTCCAGCATGGCAGGTGCTTAATGGAGTACTTACTAAACATTTCCCTGTATCTATTACCACTGTTATTAGCAGCTGCTCTGTGGAAAGCACCAACCACACAGAATATCAGAGAAGCAGCATTAATACATATTTGCTTCAGTAACAAATTGTCCAATAGTAGTACTGGACTTAGTAGGTTTCCCTTACATTTTGTATTGGATATGTAAAAAGTATGGTAACAGTATTTACACGGCTTTATACATAGTATAGAAGAGACAATGAACAGTTCTTTAAATGTGTTTTTAATATAACTTTAAGATACAATTATAGAAAGTGATATCTTGGTACATATAAGAGTAATATTGGTCGGTAGCTAGCTTTGGTCTTCTACTTCAGGAGCCAAGGAATTAACGCAGCAGAACAGGCTGCATTGCGTTTAAAAAACATGTTTTTCTTTAATTACAGGATTGAAGCAGGGGGTCTCTGGAGCTGAATTGTGCTCATTTCATCTCCATGGACCCCCTGCTTCCAGAGATACTTACCTCTGTAGCGGTGTCTGTATCTATGCAGTATGGAACAGTGTGCCGAACGTAATGGTGGCCTTAAATATCCTGCTTCAGTAGTAAGCCGTGATGTCATCCGTGGTGGCTTCCTATTAGATATCGTGACCGGGACATTGAAACTTCACAGAGATATTTCTGGAAGCCGGAGTTCCCCGGAGCTAAAATGAACACAGCTCAGCTCCGGAGACCCCCTGCTTCAAACCTGTAATTAAAAAAAATAATAACAATTAAAATGCAATGTAGCCTGTTCTGCTGCTTTAACAACAAGTATATTCCTCATTTTCAGATTAGAAAACAAACAGTCATTTGGAAACACCTATCTCTAGTTAATTTATAAGGAGCTATTATGAACATCTTCCTATACAAACATAATATTGTATCACTCATAGCATAACCTTCAAATATTACTGTGCCAGTTTTTGGTAGAAAGGTTAGGGGTGTATTTCCCATTACGCATTTTAGAGTGTTGTGTGAATATGTTAGGGCGGACAGAGGTAAAAGTATGCAAAGCAACATTTAGGGGCCTTTGCTATAAGCGTTCATAAGCCACTTATCGGCCAAAATGCCTAGTGCTATTCAGTAAGCCTCGATAAGTGGGTGATAAAAGAATGAATCACCAAAATTTTGAGCCTTCAATAATAAATCGCCGATTGAGTGGTGATAAGCCACTTATTGGTAGGTTCTGAAACTCGTGCATTTCTAGTAGCCACTATTAGATTATCGAGGCCTATTGAGGCTAATCGCGGTCCTAGAATGACGAGTTTCTCCCAAAATCCTCACTCCAGGAAAAGTGTGGCGTGAGGCTGGTGAGAAGCTGCTGAGAAGCGGCGAGACAGGACTTTTAAAAAAAATGCTTTTTTCTGCATTGGATTGATGTCGGAAGTCTCCGGTGCTGATATCCATTAATATCAGCAACATAGACCCCCGGCATGAATCCCATGCAATAAAAATGCTTTTACAGTCAACTTCATTACCTTAGTGGCAAACCGCTAAGGCAATGAAGGGATTAACCCCACCACCCCCCGCTACCCACCATGGGCCAAATACCCCATTCACCCACAATAAACATTAATACCCACCTCCTCTACCCCCACATGATTGATACAAGTGTCTGGTGGTGTCCGGGGTCCTTAGGTGGTCCTTGCGGGTGTCTGTGGGTCCTCAGGTGGACCCCGAGGGTGTCTGTGGGCCCTCGGGTGGTCTCCGTGGGTTCCGGCTGGTCTGCAGCACCAACCCTGTGGCCCAAATATTTTTCAAAACATTGAAATAAATACAGCCCCCTCTACCCCACCCCCCAAACACAGATAGTACAGTAATGGGTAAAATAACTATTATCCAGATATTTTTACAGATTTTTTATTGTATTTTTTTATTTATATATTTGTGATTGCCCATTGATTGATAATGTATTAATCTATGCCCATTTGGGGTACAGATGAATACAGTGACAGCCAATGCATTTTGTAACAAATGCTTTTTTTTCTATTGATTGTTGTTTTTTCTTTTTCTGTTTATTGTTTATATTAAATTGTTTGTAATTTGGATGGCTTGTTTTAATCTCATTTTCCGATTGTTTAACGTTTTTAATTATTTCTTTTGTTGGCTTCTGGTTTTAATTGATGTGTTGGCTAGTGTTTTTATTAATTAATTGATTTGTTGGCTAGTGGTTTAAATTAATGAATTGATTTGTTGGATAATGCTTTTATGTATTGAATTGCTTGTTTGGCTAGTGGTTTTATTTCGTGAATAGTTAATTGGCTAGGTGTTTATTGAATTGTAATTTTATGTTTTGGAAAAACAGATGTTTTAAGTATTGTGCTGTTTTGGAGATAGATAAATGTTATTTATGTGGCTTACTATTATGCTTTTTAGTTATTTTATTGTTTGGGTGTTTAGGTGCTTGTGTATATATTTTATTATTGTGTATTTTTGGCCTTCATGCTTTTTGATTAGGGTGACCATTGGCTGCTATAGTGGCGCTTCATGCCCATATTATATGGGTATGATGTACCACTATGCTAATCAATGAGTACAGGGTTGGTATAGTGGTCCCAGGGTGGGTGGTTAGGCCTCCCAGGTGGTAGCGGGGGACGGGGACTAAATAATATAATTAATTACTATAGCGGTTATCAACCGTTATGGTGATTATGGGGTTAGGGGCCATTAGATTGTATTTTTTCTTGTATTCTTGCTGGCATCAGAAGACATGGACCTGCAATATGCGGATGAGGAAGCCCTTCATGATGGCAGGGGTAAGTAGAAAGGTTAATTTACTTTATTTATGCTGGCTGGCTAATGTTTTATTTAATAATGGGCAATTGACCTATTATCTATATCTGGATAATAGTTTTTTTTGCCTGTACTGTATGTGTTGGGGGGGGGGAAGATTTATTTAAATGTATAGCAAAAAAAATTGCCACATTATTGGTACCGTAGGCCAGCGAGGACCCGAGAAACCCCAAACACCCATGGGAACAACCCGAGGGCCCCCAGACACCCGCGGGGACCACCTGTATTTATTTAAATGTATTGGGAAAAATTTTGGGCCACAGGATTTGTACCACAGACCAACAGGGACCCATTGGGGACCAACCGAGTGCACACAGACACCCAGCTTTAGAATACTCGTTGTCTCTTTTGTACTTCTGAAACAATTGCCTGCACCTGTCTGCTGCAATTATAAGGATTCATTACCATCCCTTCCTTGCCTGTGCAAGGTTCTGTTTCCCTGGACTCCTGCTATTGCGGTATCCTGCCTGCCTTGTTCCTCTCTGTTGCCGATCCCAGCCTGTGACCATGACCAACCTGCATTCCCCAGCCCTGCCCCCGAAACAGTGACCTCAAACATCCTACCTTCTCCTGCCCTGACCTCGGACCTGGGCCTCATTATTCTGCTCCTCAGGATTCAAATCCTCGGTCTCTACTCTCCACCTCGGCCTAGCGGGTCTTTCTCCTGGACAGTACACAGCTATGTACGTGACCGTAACAGGATGTTGGACCCCACTTCCGACGGGGGGATCACGTGAGAAATCTGAGGAGGGGCTGACCCCTCAGTATCACACAGGCCATTAAAAATATCACAGGCCACGGGTTGGCCACTTCTGCACTAGAAAGGTGAAAAGAACAGGGCTCCACGGAATTTTCAAAACTAATTTATTGCAACAAAATGACTGACGTTTCGGCCACACTTGGCCTTTCTCAAAAGCAGAATGGCATTCTGCTTTTGAGAAAGGCCAAGTGTGGCCGAAGCGTCAGTCATTTTGTTGGCAATACATTAGTAGTGAAAATTCCATGGAGCCCTGTTCTTTACACCTTTTATTGTAAGCTGGATCATTACAGAGCATCCTGAACCAGGAGCACCGGTAGTTGTATCCTTATATTTTCTATGTGGTGTGCAGCACTTTCCCTGTATTTGCCACTTCGGTACTAGAGCAAGTACTGTATGTGTTGGGGGGGGGGGGGGAAGATTTATTTAAATGTATAGCAAAAAAAATTGCCACAGTATTGGTACCGTAGGCCAGCGAGGACCCGAGGAACCCCAAACACCCAGGGGAACAACCCGAGGGCCCCCAGACACCCGCGGGGACCACCTGTATTTATTTAAATGTATTGGGAAAAAATTTGGGCCACAGGATTTGTACCACAGACCAACGGGGACCCGTTGGGGACCAACCGAGTGCACCCAGACACCCACGGGGACCACTTGAGTACCCGCGGACACCCGCGGGGACCACCCATGGGCCCACAGACACCCACGCAGACCACATGTGGACCCCTGGACACCTGATGGCCCCCAGAAACCTGCGGGGCCCACATGAGGGCCTACAGACACCCGTGGGGACCACCTGAGGACCCCCAAAGACCCGTGGCCTCTGTTATCAATCATGTGGGGTAGAGGAGGTGGGTATTAGTGTTGTTGTGTTTTTAATGTTTATTGTGGGTAGCAGCCGTTTTAATATACATTTTAATACTAGAGTATGAGCAGGGGTTCCCCGGAGCAGAACCACGTTGATTTGAAGTCCGGGGACCCCCTGCTTCCTGAGATACAGGCCCCGCTATGAGGAACCGGTATCTCCTATGCATTTAAATGTCCCGCGTCATGTGCAAGTGGGAATAAAATGCATAGGAGATACCGGCACCCCATAACGGGACCTATATCTCGGGACGCATGGGGTCCCCGGACCTGCAATCAATGCGTTTCTGCTCCAGAGATCCCCTGCTCATCTACACTAGTAATAAAATGTATATTAAAAAACATTAATTTCTCTCTGCAGCTGAAAGAAATCTCCGGGTAAGGCCTTTTCAGAGAGGCGATCATCACGCCGCCGGCTACTCGCCCATTTTGGGAATTTTGCTATCACAGGTAATCGAAGCTTACTGATCACCGTGATAGCAACGCTCAAAAAAATGGCGATTTAAATGGCCCGGCGATTTTTTTTGATGAACGCTTATAGCATGGGCCCCTTACTCTGCTAGTCAAAGCAGATAGCCCAAAGTCGGTACGAAGGAAATACTGAAGATCATTGACACATTGGAGAACTAGAGTATCAAAGGAATCGTGAGAATGTTTATCATATAAATGGCAAACCCATGTTTCATTGCCAGGATTTTGTATTGCCATAGGATCCGTCAGACTAACTGGAAGGCTCTCCGGGTAAACAATTGTGATGTTATGGTATTGTTGACGCAAGATTTTGCATGACATTTTAAAGGTGAGATAAAGAGGAAATCCCATTTGCAAAGCCTGTTATCCTGCGACTGATACAATTGTAAATGTACAATTTACAGTAGGAATAATAGTAATATTATTTAAATGTTAGTGTCCGATCAGTAGTACAGTATAGGAACTTTAATAAACCTAACTAGTGAGGAATGTAAGGGTTGCTTCAACAACTTAATCATGTAAATAGGGCAATCTTGTGGGGAAAGGTGGAGAAACAGTGATACTGTACATTAATAAACATGCTAAAAGCTAACTTTAAACCTAATAAGACATAAACACTTAAGCAGTGCTTTGTTTATGATATAATAATACAAAGGAAGCCTGTGGAAGCACATCATGGGTCTATTCTATATCAGCCAAAGATGTCAATTGGCTGTTTTGGGTTGAAATTACCCATTAAAGTAAATAGGGAATTTCATCCCCAAAAAAACCAACCTAATTGGTCACTTCAGCATATATAAAATAAGCCCCCAAACATCCCTGTAGTCTATGTCATATATAAAATATTTATTAATAAAATGTGTTATGTTTGGGACATATCTGTTGGCCACATAAGTTAACCTCCCTCAGATCAGACAGATGTAATGACTGTAAAAAAAAAACACAAGACATAGAACTTGAAAAATCCTATTATAATGCATGTGCCCTGATGTGACCCTTCCCCAAATCATTTGATGTTACAAGCAGAGCAATATAGAATAAAAAATACTATTACCCAGCCTGCACTGTTTTTGACAATAGATAACTTCCATAATATTCACAATGGCTCAATGTAATTCTATCATGCAGATTTACATTTTTTTGTTGAAACTTTTTTGCAAGGACATTCTCCCACATGTATACCTTTTCTGATGCCAACTCAGTTTTTAAATACCTCTATTAACTTCAAGTAACCTGGTGTACAATAATAATAAAAATAAAGATAACTGTAACTTACAGTGGCGGCTGCCTTTAGCCTAAATCGTCCGCCACCGCGGGAATTTTTAAACCGTGGACGGCGTGCGGCTCCTTTTTGGCCGGTTTCCCGCGCCTCGGGCACTTTCAATCATAAGCGCCATTAGCGCTCATCTGCTGAAGCGGCCGCCGCGCGGCAAACTCCGATTTAAATCGGAAAAAAGCCCCGCATTTATCCCGGCAAGCTTTAGAATAAAGCTGGACGCGACAGTATGCAGTGTCAGTGTCTAGATAATAAGAAGCAGTTATCAGTGAAATCAACATGTTAATTAGCATACTCTCCCCAAGGTGCTAAATTCAAATTATGGTACAGTTTTCTTTCCCAAGTATAACCACTTTTCTTAATCCTAACATTCAAGTTGTTGATATTTATCTTGATGATTCGGTCTCATTTATTTATTTTGCAATTCATTGAAGGTTCTAGAATCGTGGTCTCTGGTATGTGGTAACCCCGGAATTTAAATGGGCACTAAGATACTGAAAACAGTGATCGAGACAGATTGAGAGTACCAGAGAAAATGAAATGCACTTTGTGTTGAGTAGTGCAGAATTGTATGTTGAAGACTAGATTAGAATTTATGTAGTGTACAGTGTATTTGGATTGGAATGATCAATTTCCCCAAATTTGTGTCTCTACACCAGTTCGAAATATAATATGCACAACTTAAAGTTAAATCTGTTACTAAACATGTTTGTAAATTTCAACATTGGTACAGGCAATTTTTTTTTTGTTCACATAGAGTTTCTTCTTGTTCCAATGCATATGTAAATATAATTATTGACTTGAAAATTAAAATCACCATCCTCCGAACTGCGTTACTGTAACTCTTGAAAATTTGCATAGAGAAAGCAGACAGTTTGGGTAAACCATTTCTGAACAGTTTTTATAAGGTACAAATAAAATAGCCCCTTCCTCTTTTGTATGGCTTACAGTATACAGTATACTGAGAAACAACTATAATAGCAGAGTGTATAGCTGTGATGCCTTCTTCATATTTGTGAATCGGACATTGAGTAGTTATAAAATATGTTCCATGGTCTAAAGGGGGGGGGGGGGTGTGATAGACAGCACTCTGACACAATGACTCAGCAAGGTTGCAGGGTGCACGGAACAGGAAGGGACCCTAATATCCTTCAGAAGTACTAACAATCCAAAAAATAGTACCAGCACTCTCTGTCTCACAGCTACAGATATAAGCGAATACCAGTGTAGGGCAAATGAATAATTTAATGACACTAATAATAAACTGAAAATATAGCAACAATAGCCAATACGCCAATGCAAGAATAAATATCACCATAGAGGAAATGAAAATATAGGGGGTAGAGGGGAAAGAAGGAGAAGGGGAAAAAACACAAAAGAAAAGCAAAAAATCACAAAAATGGAAAAAGGAAAGCAAACAGTTTGCTTTCCTTTTTCCATTTTTGTGATTTTTTGCTTTTCTTTTGTGTTTTTTCCTCTATGGTGATATTTATTCTTGCATTGGCGTATTGGCTATTGTTGCTATATTTTCAGTTTATTATTAGTGTCATTAAATTATTCATTTGCCCTACACTGGTATTCGCTTATATCTGTAGCTGTGAGACAGAGAGTGCTGGTACTATTTTTTGGAATGTTCCATGGTCTGTTCTGGTTGGCCAAGCCTCACACTGGAGAGTTTCTAATTCTCCATTTGTGCATCAAGCACCTACAATGGTTTGTTCAGATTTAAGGTTGACCATGAGCTATGCCGAAGATCAAAGCAAGGCCTCTTTTGCATCAAGTCTTTCACAAAGTGTTTGTTTGGGACATCTTGTGAACTCCATTTTCATGCTGCATCGAGGCTAAGGTTGCCTTGTCAAAGGTTAAGCGCATGTGTCCAGAAGGGGTTGTGCAACTTCAAGCAGTTGTAAGGGACATTGTTGGGGGGATATTTGTGTTCCTCTATACATGAGTTCCTGAATTTCAAAATTGTGGCAATTAGTGGGGGGGTGATGTACAACTGCACAGGTAGCTAGCATGTGTTGGTGTTGACCATTCTAGTGATGCACAACTTTTCAGTTAGACATCAACAAGTTGAGTGTGGATAGTTCTAGTCCATATCAGTGCACAGCACCCAGCAACAGCATACACAACGGGCATCATTGATTTCCATAGCTCTGATGCGGATGCTCCCTACTGTAGCTTGTGCTTACCAGTTTCTTTGTCTTGGCAGATGCCTTCTCCATGTGATTGTGGAAGTTTAGTGTGCTGTTCATAATTGTTCCAAGATTTGTCAGGGTGGGATCATGTTGCAAATTTTAGATACAAACAGTAA
>NC_134495.1:29424884-29469884 GCF_040206685.1 Ascaphus truei
GGTACGGTAACAAACAATCCCAGTTTTTCCCATCTTTATCAACCGCCCGCCGTAACATGCTCTTTAAGGTTTTATTGAACCTTTCCACTAAACCATCTGTTTGTGGATGATAGACTGAGGTTCTGAGATGCTTGATTTTTAGGAGTTTACATAGCTCTTTCGTTACTTGGGACATAAATGGTGTTCCCTGGTCAGATAGAATCTCTTTAGGAATCCCGACCCGGGAAAACAGAACTACTAACTCTTTTGCTATGTTTTTAGCTGAGGTGCTACGTAGGGGAACTGCCTCCGGATATCGGGTGGCATAATCTAATATTACCAATATATGCTGATGTCCCCTAGCAGACTTTATTAGGGGTCCTACTAGATCCATAGCAATCCGGTCAAATGGTACCTCTATTATGGGAAGGGGTACCAATGGGCTGCGGTACGCCTTGAACGGGGCGGTGATCTGACATTCTGGGCATGAGGAACAATAATTCGTAATTTCTGCCAGAACCCCAGGCCAATAGAAGCTTCGGAGAACCTTTTCTTTTGTCTTTTCCACCCCTAGGTGTCCCCCCAATGGATGACTATGTGCGAGGTGTAATACTACGTTACGGAATGTCTGTGGTACCAACAATTGTTTAGTTGTAACTGATTTCCTTTTATCAACCCGATATACTAGGTCGTTCTCTACCTCGAAGTAGGGGTAAGCAAGTGACCTATCTGGTTGGCCAGGAGTACTATTCTGATCCCGTATATTTCCCCTTGCTACCGCTAATGTGGGGTCCTCCCACTGGGCCTTCTTAAAACTCCCAGGACTGACCTCTAGGTCAGCGAGGGTCTTATCCGGTTCTGGGGTGGTAAGTGTCTGCTCAACATCTTGATTTGGGGTATTCCCTACCAAAGTAGTGATGGGGAAGGGAATTTTACAGCACTCCTCCTTTTCCCCCTTCTTATTTGGGCCCTCGTCAACCTCCATTTCTGAAAAAGGGAAAGGATTTGTTTCTTCTAATACTTCGTTATGGTCCGCTATTGAACTCTGGGCGCTATTCTGAGCGGGGGACCACATTTTTAGAAAATGGGGAAAGTCGGTCCCTATTAACACATCATGTGCCAGTTTGGGTACAATACCCACCTTGAAATCTAAAGAACCAAACTCTGTTTAAAAAAAAACATCAACAGTGGAATATTCATGATTATCCCCATGTATACAACAAATTGCCACTCTTTGTGAACTGTTTCCCTGTTTCTTCTTAATGGGCAAGAGGTATTCGGACACTAGTGTGACCATGCTCCCAGAGTCAAGAAGTGCCCGAACCCTCTTACCATTAACCTTTACAAATGCCCACAGATGGTTATTCAAGGGGTCCTCTGGGCTAGGGCCCATACATTGGGACAACAGCGAATAAGGTTCCACGCTGTTGCATTGCATGGGCTCATCATTTAGTGGGCAGATTTTTGCTGTGTGGCCCCTCTCATGACAATTTACACATTTAGGTACATAGTCTGTGTCCCACTTAGAGCCTTTTCCCGGCTCCCCATGTTGGCTATTGCCCTTAGTGTGCGAACCACTGTTGCTTGTGCTGCGTGAAGGGGGTCGCCGCTCTTCAGCGCCCCTTAACCCCGGTACCCTTTTACCGTCTCTGGAAGAGTCCTGGAACCTCGGGTAGTGGGGTTGCTCCACGACTGTGGGTTGCGGGTGCTCTTCTGCTGCATTGTACCTTTCTACGAGGGCCACAAGCTCATCCGCATTGTGGGGGTCACTCCGACTGACCCAACGGCGTAAGGCAGAGGGAAGTTTCCTCAAGAACTGGTCCATGACCAACCGTTCCACGATGTGGCTGGCTGAGTTGATCTCGGGTTGTAGCCACTTCCGGGCGAGGTGGATGAGGTCATACATCTGGCTTCGGGTGGCTTTATCCATCGTGAAGGACCATGCGTGAAACCTTTGGGCTCGAACAGCCGTGGTTACGCCGAGGCGGGCGAGGATCTCGAACTTCAATTTTGCATAGACGTTAGCTTCGGCTGGCTCTAGATCAAAGTAAGCCTTCTGGGGTTCGCCGCTTAGGAAGGGTGCGATTAGACCAGCCCACTCAGCTTCTGGCCATCCCTCTCTCTGTGCCGTGCGTTCAAACGTGAGAAGATAGGCTTCCACATCATCCGAGGGTCCCATCTTCTGAAGGTAGTGGCTTGCCCTGGTCATTTTCGGAACTGGGGCTGCCGCTGCCAGTGGAAGGTTACTGATAGTCCCCCTCAGGATCTCGAGTTCCTGCTGTAAGCCCTGAGCGAACCGCTGTTGCTCCTCTCTCAGCAAGCGGTTTGTCTCTTGCTGGTTTGCATTCGCGTTTTGCAGGGCTTCATTCGTCTTTTGCTGGTTTGCATTCGCCTGTTGCTGGTTGGCATTAATCTCTTGCTGGGCTATTAGCAGCTGTTGCTGGGCTGCATTCGTCTGCTGCTGGTTTGCATTAGTTTCTTGCTGGGCTATTAACAGCTGTTGCTGGGTTTCATTCGCGTCTTTCTGGGCAGCGACATTTCGTACCAGCGCACCCACCACGTCTTCCATCTTGTTTGCAGAGGATGAAAAAAACTTTTTTTTTTTTTTTTTTTTTTTTTTCAAAGTTCTTCAACCCGCAGACCCCCTAGTGCTCTGCCCGCATTCTCCACCATATGTGACAAACGGCTTACTCCGGGGCTCCGTCGTTTGTCCGGGACTGTTTAGAACACGGTCTTTTAGGGTAGGTTAAAATGATGAGGCGTCACGTACTGTTCCTTTAAACAGGCTATGCCTGGTTTATTCAGTCCCAGGCACTGAGACTGCCACAGTGCATACAACAGAAAACAGATCAAAACAAAAGCTGCTCACCTGAGCGATAACTTAACTTAGATATCCCTGACTCAGGGTTGGAAGTGGCTTTTCCACTCCCAACAACAAAACAAGGTACTTTTGCAGTCTTACACAAATGAACAGAAAGATTGAACCTGTTTGGGGAAGAGGCTTCTCCCCTCTGTAGTTCAGCAGCCTTCCAGCCTCCTGGCTCTTGTGGAGAGACCAGAGCAAACAGGAAATCAGTCTTTCATACCTGATTCCTAATTAGCATGACAGGTGACAGAAATCAGGCAGCAGACAAACTCTGGTCTGGATCTCTCATCCCTCAGTTCCAGCGCTTGCCAAACTGTGGGATGGAGTGTATGTATTATAAGGCTGCACTCCCAGGCCAAACAGGATAGAAACTGTCTAGTATCCTGGGAGCCCTATATACGGAATTTATTACCAGCCCCTGGTTTCTGTCACAGTGTATATATATGTGTGTGTGTGTGTGTGTGTGTGTGTGTGTGTGTGTGTGTGTGTGTGTGTGTGTGTGTGTGTGTGTGTGTGTGTGTGTGTGTGTGTGTGTGTGTGTGTGTGTGTGTGTGTGTGTATATATATATGCAAATATAACTGTATGCTCATCTGCATGTCATACAGTTATATTTGCATATTTGCTTTCCTGTGGAGGGTTTTTGTCACTTTTTTTACTCACCATAACTTAACTCAGTATATATATATGTGTGTGTGTGTGTGTGTGTGTGTGTGTGTGTGTGTGTGTGTGTGTGTGTGTGTGTGTGTGTGTGTGTGTGTGTGTGTGTGTGTGTGTGTGTGTGTGTGTGTGTGTGTGTGTGTGTGTGTGTGTGTGTGCGCATTGTGTGTGTGCATTCTGTGTGTGCATTGTGTGTGTGTGTGTATATATATATATATATATATTCATGTAGAGGTATCAGTACCGTGTTAGCCGAGCTTCAATAATCAAAAAATAAATAGATGATACCGTTCTGTGGCTAACGAAATGCTTTTATTTGTGCGAGCTTTCGAGATACATTGTAACATCGCCGGAAGAAGAGATCAGTGTATCTCGAAAGCTCGCACAAATAAAAGCATTTCGTTAGCCACAGAACGGTATCATCTATTTATTTTTTGATTATATATATATATATATATATATATATATATATATATATATAATGTGTGTATGCATGTGTGTGTGTGTATGTGTGTGTTTGCGTGCGTGCGTGAATATATTTTTCAAAGTTGCACAATGTTAATAAATAATGTATTCTCACCACGTCTTTTTTTTTTTAATTTTTAAAATATTATATAATATACACACACACACACACACACACACACACACACACATTCCCGTGACACACAAACACACAGAACACTTCAAAGTGACACACACACACACTGACAGCTACCAAGTGACACACACACACACACACAGTGATACCCGCCTCCCAAGCGCGCTTGCTGTCTCCTCTGTCAGGACAGCAAAAAGCTCCTGGTAGCGCGAGCGTCAGCAAGCGAGAGCACTGCTCAGCGACGCTCAGTGCACTATGTCCGAGGCCTTTAGGGTTAACACGGAGGTTCAGGCTTCTCTCTGATCCACAAAGACCTGTGAGTGTATTACTTTGAGCACCGGATTTGGGAGCCAATCAGGTTCCACTCTTCTATTTAGTGGAGTTGAAGGTGGCTACATGTGTTGCCGGGGGGAAGTCATCTGCATGTACAAATATGTGTTCTTCATAGATGATTGCAGTTACAGAGCTTTAAAAACATCACAGTTCTCTCCAACTTTCCAACTGAACGATGGGCTGTAAGATGATTTCCAGCCCTGGAAGGTGCCTTTTGATAGACTGTGTATTAATATGGCCCTAAATCCTCTTGAATAAAACGAGGACTGCATCACAGTACAGTATATTGAATACTGGTCTACCTATTATTGGACAGAAAATATTTTACTTAAAATACTTATATTTATTTTTTTTACTTTTGCTTGCAGCTGCATCAAATGTAACAAGCTTGTAAATCATGTTACTGGCATTTGACATAAATTGTAAGGCAGTTAGATTTAGGCAAGCCCTGGGTAGAGGGAGCTAATGGCAGGAGAAAATTGATAGGTGAAAGGTAGGTGATTTGTGCCTTAAAAAACAATATGGATATGTTTTTTTTTCTTTCAAATTATGTTTTATAACAATATTCTATGGTAAACTAACACTTTAGAGTATTTTTACAATCTTGATCAGCTATAATTTGGCGATGAATCTGCTAGTCAATCTCCATGTTTACAGATGCATTGTTGTTCTCTTGTCCTGTAACATTATGTTACTATCATTAGTCCAATTGTCCAGCGTAAGTGGCAGATAAGCATGAATACTGCAGACCTCAAAACAGAGAAAACATACATTTGTCACAAGAATAAAAATCAGTATTATTTCTACTTTAAGTGCAATTCAATTATTTAAGTAGAAAAATAAAACTAATATGTTGTTTAATCTTCTTTTTTTTTTGTGGACCGTTGAGTTGGACTGCCCTATTAAACAAAATACAGTATTAGACCAAACTCCATGCTATCTAACACCCCTAACATCAACACTCCTAAACTTCAATAGTACTTGTTGTGTGACTGGCCCAATCTCCATCCTGAGGTATACTGAATCCCACACTGTGCGTTACCTTTTGCTTCAACATTGCCTCTAGAGTGTAAGCTCTCATGAGAAGGGCCACCATCATTATTACCTTCTGTATCCGTTTGCACTTGTCTGGCCTTACTTGTATGTCATTCTGTTTACAGTATGTAATTGATGTCACTCTGTAACCCCATTGCACCTCGTTGTGGAATATTGGTGCTTTACAAATAAATTATAGTAATAATAGGTTTATTATTTGACCCCTACTTAAATCTTTGTATTGATATTTCTCCGTTCACAAAGTGGTACACAAAGTTCAAAACAGGCATAAGGTATTATCTATGGTGTGTTGAGAGACATGGGATATAAATAATATTAAGCTACTCCTTAGCACAGCATTAAGATCCATTCATGGTAGTAGAACTTAGCACATCACTAACAAAGTAATAAACTCTATCACAACACATCAAACAGGGCCTCTAACCTATTCTTGAATTAATTGCATGTAATCCTTTTGTTTTAGATATAATTTATCTTACAGATGATTTAAAGCAGTGGTGGCCAACACATGGTCCAGCATCAATCCCCTCGCCGGTGGACTCGATCAGTGCAGAAGTTGGACCTACCTGGAAGTTGGGCCAAATATCTACATCTGCCCATTTGGTCTCAGCTCCCCTCTGCTGCTCGACTGGTCTTACCACACCCCCAAAGTTACATTCTTAGAGGGGAGTGAGAGGAGGTGGGAGGAATTGAGTGAAAAGAGAAGGGAGGAATTGAGCAAGGAGAGGGGGAACTGAGTGAGAGGAGGGGAGATTGAGTGAGAAGAGGGGGAATTGAGTGAGAGGAGTGAGGAATTGAGTGAGGAGAGGGGGAATTGAGTGAGAAGAGGGGAAATTGAGTGAGAGAGTAGGGGGGAATTGAGTGAGAGGAGGAGGAGGAAATGAGTGAGAAGAGGGGGAATTGAGTGAGAGAGGAGGGGGGAATTGAGTGAAAGGAGGAGGGAGGAATTGAGCGAGGAGAGGGGGAATTGAGTGAGAGAGGACAGGGCAATTGAGTGAGAAGAGGGGAAATTCAGTGAGAGAGGAGTGGGGAATTGAGTGAGAGGAGGCGGGAAGAATTGAGTGAAAGGAGGAGGGAGGAATTAAGCAAGGAGAGGGGGAACTGAGTGAGAGGAGGGGGAGATTAAGTGAGAAGAGGGGAAATTGAGTGAGAGTAGGAGGGAGGAATTGAGTGAGGAGAGGGGGAATTGAGAGAGAGAGGAGGCTGGAATTGAGTGAAAGGAGGATGGAGGAATTGAGCGAGGAGAGGGGAATTGAGTGAGAGGAGGGGGGAATTGAGTGAGAGGAGGATGGAGGAATTGAGTGAGGAGAGGGGAAATTGAGTGAGAGAGGAGAGTGGAATTGAGTGAGGAGAGGAGGAATTGAGTGAGAGTGGAGGAGGGAAATTGAGTGAGAGAGAAGGGTGGAACTGAGTGAGGAGAGGAGGAATTGAATGAGCGAGAACAGGGGAAATTGAGTGAGGAGAGGGGAAATTGAATGAGATGAGTAGGGAAGGGCAGTAAGACAGTGGCCCACCAAAACAATTGTGCCCATTTATTGCTGCACCTCTGATCTCAAGAGTACAGTACCTAGTTAAAATATGTTTGATTGATATCATGAGAAGTGAACACTATATTAATGAATCATTGTGACTGAGAATAACATCCTGTTCTATAATCCATATTAGAGTTGCATGAATAATTTGTAAGTAAATACGAATCAAGGTGTTTGCCAGTTTGCTTCAGGCAAACAATTGCAAAAAAAGAAAAAAATCTCCAAAGAATGGCTTAAACTCAACGACTTTCAATGGAAACAACAATATTTTCATAAATGTTGGTGAATTATTTGAACATTTGCAGTGGAAATCGCATAACCCTAATCCTATTGCTTGTTTACAAGTAAATTGATAAGCAATTACTGCCAAAAGCAATCTGATCTGCACTTTTAATTCATGGTTTTAAAAATATTTGCACAAAAATATTTGCACAAAAATATATCTATGAACCTATTGTTTCCTTGTTAAATAAAAGTACTGTATTGCGTTTTTTAAACTTGACTGCCATTTTGAAACATATGTACAAACACACGTTAGAGCCTGTGATGCACAGCAAATTGTGTGTATTTTGACCTATCATGATTATTAACTAACAATGTTTGTATCCCATAAAGTTTTAATCTTTCCGGTTCCTACAAAAGAACAGTTTTCATACAAGAAGCCTAATGTTATAGCATTAGTACGTGACCTCGGAACATTCAAGATTCTCTCCCCCCCCCCTTCGTGTACCATAAACAAACCCATAATATAAACTAAATATTTTTAACCGCTCATCCCAATATAAATCATAGATCATATTCTTGGATCAATAATAGGGTGCATGAGGAAAGAATACTAGCATATACACATATTATCCAAGAAGGATAAAAAGAATTCCTCTATATGCACTCTCTATGTTATAATGTGAAATACATGTATATTTAATAAGGCTTTTAGATCAGTGAAAACTGTTAAAACCAAAAAATAATAAAAATTGTATTGCATCTGATAAATCAAGTGACTCTGTGAAAATAAAATAAAAAAAGGTTTAAAAAGTCCTATTCAGAAAGGGAGTAAGTGGTAGGAGACTCTGTATATTTTTTCTTTTTACAGACTATAAATCACATTAATATGTGTGTCTGTATATTTGGAACCACTCTGACATCTCAGTGTAATGTATTGATCAGATATAAATATCTAACAGCTCAGTATATTGTGTTTATAAAATATATGCATGCATGCACATCTGTCTCCAATAACATATGTGTCTATATAGTATGCTTCTTTATAGCACAGGTAGGATGGTATCCGTAAAACACATGTAGTTTGGTTCGAGTTTCAATAGTTGTACTGGTGTTAAACAAGGAGCAGTTAAACCGCTAGTATTACAGCGGTCCCAAGCAGTGTGCAATAAATCAATATATTTATAAGGTCACGGCGGACCAACGGACATAATAGCCCCCAATCAAATCCCTTAGAATGGTCATGGCGGACCAAGAATCGCAGTTTACTCGACGTATGATGCGTTTCGCGTGAATGGACACGCTTCTTCAGAAAGGAGGACTCATTTCTGAAGAAGCGTGTCCAATCACGCGAAACGCGTCATACTTCGAGTCCTGACGTCACAGAGGGGCGACATCTCAGTACAGGATACACGGCCAGTATTTTGGTGCATAGACACCGCATTTCCCAGGGAATTTGTACACCATGTCGCAGACACGGCAAACCCTTTGAAACTGTGATTCTTGGTCCGCCGTGGCCATTCTAAGGGATTTGTTTGGGGGCTATTACTGAAAATTTTAAAAATAAAAATAGCCACGGATGGCGCGCGGCAGTCTTTGGCCGTTTTCGGCTGGTTTTCCTGCGCCTCGGGCGCTTTCAATAATAAGCGCCAGTAGCGCTTATCTATTGAAGCGGCCGCCGCGCGGGAAACTCTGTTTTAAAAGGAGAAAAGCCCCGCTGTCAGCCCGCGGTACACCCGGCAAGCTTTAGTATTAATCTGGCCGGGACAGTATGTCCATTGGTCCGCCGTGACCTTATAAATATATTGATTTATTGCACACTGCTTGGGACCGCTGTAATACTAGCGGTTTAACTGCTCCTTGTTTAACACCAGTACAACTATTGAAACTAGAACCAAACTCCATGTGTTTTACGGATACCATCCTACCTGTGCTATAAAGAAGTATACTATATAGACACATATGTTATTGGAGACAGATGTGCATGCAATCATATATTTTATAAACACAATATACTGAGCTGTTTGATATTTATATCTGATCAATACATTACACTGAGATGTCAGAGTGGTTCCAAATATACAGACACACATATTAATGTGATTTATAGTCTGTAAAAAGAAAAAATATACAGAGTCTCCTACCACTTACTCCCTTTGTGAATAGGACTTTTTAAACCTTTTTTTATTTTATTTTCACAGAGTCACTTGATTTATCAGATGCAATAAATTTTTTATTATTTTTTGGTTTTAACAGTTTTCACTGATCTAAAAGCCTTATTAAATATACATGTATTTCACATTATAACATAGAGAGTGCATATAGAGGAATTCTTTTTATCCTTCTTGGATAATATGTGTATAAACCCATAATATACCATTAACGCCTGAAACCCAACTGGTGGTTAAATGGCACCAGCTTTTAATAACACATACTTTTAAATACACTACAACAGTTTAACCCACTTATTCCATATTAAAGGGTCAAAAGGCACAACCGGGGCCCTACTGTATTACCAGAACCTGGTACACGCCCAGCGCTCATGCTCCTTCCAAATAATGATACCCAGCCAAGGAAGTACGTGTACTCATCGCTCAGCGGGTAAAAATCCCTCTCCACCACTGCTTAGCATAGACCCAATATTGTACCAACACCCACTTAGGCAGGATTTTATCCTAAAACCCGAACCAGACTGTGGCAGCTGTAACAAACACCCATATAGAATTAAACTCTTCTGACTACATTATTATCTCAATAACATATATAATAAGCCATAGATATCCTCTTCCTTTTATTTAACTCTTTAAGGGGGGGGGGGTTATATCTCACTCAAACATACACATAATGCATCAAAATAGTGAGGGTGAGAGACTTTCCTTCTGCAGGGAGGACCTGACCGATCTCCCCGACTTCTTCCCCCAATTATAGCCACCTCAACTCCACCCTTTTCACTGGGGGTAGCAGGGAAGGGAGAGTGGGAAAGAGGGGGAAGGGATGAGGGGTATTTTAGTATAGCCCCAACAGTATATATATTCCCTCAAACCACCCTCCAAATAACATAAGGAGAGACACTTATGCTCAAAAAGTAGCACCCCTTAGAAATATGCTAATGGTATGTAATATAATGGTATAAAAAAGTATATTTAAATAACTCACACCCCAAACCTCCTTAAAGGATTTCCATAAGAACAATACTGACAAGCCTAAGGAGCCTTGTGAGTAAGGGGCTAATGCAAGGCTCAGCAGGATCAGAACCCACCATCTCTACTTAGATTTAAAAATAATGAGTGCCCTTTTTACAGTCTCATGCATTAAAGCCATGATTTTATATAGGGGAAATGACAGCCAATTTATTATATGTGCAAAAACCTCGACATTACAAGACATCTCGGACTCTCTACAGCATAATGAGGAAGCATCACCTAAAGACAAAGTATTATAAAATATACATTTCACAGCACACATGTTTAACCCCCATTTTAAAAGTAATGTATAGGTAGGTTGAAAGAGATATATAATCTTGTGCTTTGCTTTGTTCTAGATGTTGCAGGTCTCTTTGACATTCTTTTAGCCGGTGCCTCTTTGTTAAATCGTGAGGCCCAGTATGTGAATCCATCAATTGCATGTCTTTCCAATTCCGAGCCCTCCCCACCCACACAAAAAGAATCAAGTTAGAGCATGTGCCACAGCTGCTTCATTTTGGTCAAGGAGATCCTAATTCGGGCAGCAGCTTCACTCTCAAGAGGGGGGTCACAAGAGCTTTCTGTCGAATAATTGTTGGCACACTCTCACAGGAAACATGAAAGCACCCCTCTGACAAGCAGCATGATTTATTACTGCCTACTGCAGAAAACGGAACAAAATCAATTGGCTATTACCTCACTTAGCGATGGCTTGTCACTGCCTGAGAGCAGGGTGTTAAAAATAAGAGCCAGGCTAGCAGCCTCATGCTTGGCCTTGCACACCTGCTCTGAACCAGATAGCATTAGAGCTGCAAGCAGAACATACAACACAGAGGTGACACTTCTGATTGAAGAAACTACCTATTAATAGCGATAATGGTTTTCAAATCTGCACATTTATTACATGTCAATGTGTGTGTGTATGTATATGTGTGTGTGTGTGTATTAGTAGCTGCGTGGCTAATACTATACACCTCATACATCGACCTTGGCCTCTTGCAGACGCACTTACCAGAACACCCTCCAACTGTCTCTGTACGTTCTTCCTACTTACCAATTAGATTGTGAGCTCTTCAGGCAGGAAATATTTTTCCTAAATGTTATTTTTATGTCTGAAGCACTTCTTCTCAATATGTGTTATTTGTATTATTTGTTGTCATGTGTATTACTGCTGTGAAGCACTGTGTACATTAATGGCACTATATTAAAAAAATTATATAAAACCATACACACACCAGAGATGCTAATTGGCTCTGGATTTGTTTTATTTAAAAAAAAAAAAACATTTGTTTCTCGATTTGTTTTGGTTATGGTTTGGCCATCAAGAATCTGTATGAAATAAATCCATAATCTGGATCTGTTTTTGATCTATCTATCGACAAAGAAGGGGTTGTGTTATATATATTTACTTCCCATACTTATTGCTGCAGCAAATTTTATAACCACCTTTCTGCTGGGGGAAGAATCTCTTAATGACAATTACATGTGTGTGCTTGGACCTACTGATTAAATAGCGGTGGGATGGGTGAGCTTAAACTAAGAGGGTGGATTGCGCCTTTAAAGTCTTCACTTGACTATATTTGTTGCTTTTCAACTGCAAATATAACCTTTTAAAAAAAGAAGTGTTTACAGAATAAATACCTTGGACACTGATATACAGCTACAAGTGTTATATACCCCAAAAAAAACCTTTTTGGTTAAGGAACCCTAGAATTAGATTGTGAAATGGAGGAACCCCAACCCTCTCTCCCCCCTCCATCTCTCTCTCCCTCTCTCTTCCCCCTTTCACACTCCCTCCTCTCTCTGTTCCCCCATTACACACCTTTCTCTTCCCCCCTTATGCTCTCTCCCTCCCCTCTCTTGCCCCCTCCTCTCTCCCCCACTTCCACTCTCCCCTCACACTTTCTTCCCCTCCCTCACGCTTCCTCCCTCTTACACTCTTGCACACACACACGCTTCCCCTTCATACACACAACCCCCTAACACACTCTCTCTACACCCCTTACACTACTCTTCCCAATCCCTCACAAACACTCTTCGCCCTACTCCCCCTCTTTCACACTCTCCCCCCCCCCCCCTCCCTTTCAAAGACACGCTGTGAAGTCCTTGCATCCAGCCGCTCCTCATGGAGGCATCTCCCACCCCAGTCCACAGCTCCCTCCTCCTGTCAGCCGGAAGGCAAACGGGATTTCCTGTGCCGACAGGTACCGGCAGAGGAAGGATCGCAGTGAATGGGTGGCTGCTGCTGAGCTAGTGAGCTGCCGTTTCACAGCTGCATGGGGTGCCATCATGCCGCCGGACCTGGGACAGCTGGGAGAGATTTCCCAGCTCTCCCTCCCTGGAGGCAGCGGAAACCCCTGAGGGGTGCCCACGGAACCCCGGTTGAAAATGACTGGTCTAGAACATCATACTCTGAAAATAGTCAAACATTATAGTAAACCATATGTATAAAATAAATAATGGAAATTACATACTGTAGGGTTCTGGTATTTACTTTTTTAAATACATTAGAATTCTGTAATGTCAAACAAAGTGATCATTTACGGCTCGCAAAAAAAACAAACCACAATGGCTTTTTTAGTAAAGTCCTCAAGGCATATAGAAATAAATGGAAGAATTGAAGTTGCCAACGGAGCAAATAGTACAAAATTAAGTACTTTCTAGTAAAGAAGATGTGTTAGGGTACTATAGTTTTCCAGTCTAATGCTGACATTAGATCAAACGTCAGCACAATACAGCTTATAAATAACTGTGTTCTCTCATACAACAGCGCTCAAAGTTCCTTTTATTCTTACTGCATTTTCCATTGTTCTAATACTAGTGAAATCTGATAAAGTAATTACAGTGAAATCATAATGGTTGCACATCTTGGTTAAACCCAGGCTCATGGTCCCTGTTTAATTATCACCACTAGTAAAGATTCTTCTGTATTGCTATGTGTGTAAGAACCACATCCCATTCCTTGTCAATTAATGTTTTGTATCTTGATTTCATAATATTTTTAAAAAAAACTTGAGGTCCCGATGAATGTTTGAGGCTCTGTGGCTATTAAGAGACGTCAGGGAAAAAGGAAGAGAGGGAGGAGGTGTCTGTCCGTCAAGTGGCCGGCCTGACACGGTGCTATGAGGTCAAAATGGCTGATGCTGCGAATTGCTGGACCACGCGGCCAATGAGACGGACCGGCTGCAGCTGGAGCTGGACAGGGTACGATATGAATACCGTCAGCTGCAGGTCAGAAATAAAGAAAAGGAAACAGATTTAAGCCTTTCTCTGAGTCAGCTGGGAGATATGGAATCAGGACCCAACTCCAATGAAGCTGAACTGGCAACTGCTTTGAGTGGGATGAGAAGTGCAGAAAAACAGCCTCAAGAGCTGAAAACTCAAATAGCTGGTCTTAAATGCTCTTTAAATGATACCACGAAACAGCATGAGAATAGGATAGTAGACATAGATTCCGGACATCAGACAGAATTCAAAAGCAAGCTGGCAGAGGCTTTGCAGGACCTGAGCAAGGGCTACAAGGAACAGACATTTAGTGCTAACTTGGAGTCTGAAAAGATGAAGTTGGAGAAAGAGATTCCAAAGTTAAAAGAGATACGTTGGTCACCAAAGGAAACCACGGAAAGTGAACTCAATGAACACCCTGATTTTTATGAAGAGCCTGATTGACTGGTTGTTGGTTCCTGTACCGTCGTTACTGTGGGGACAAGCACTTTGCCCCTCAATAAACCACAAGAGGTGGGTCACCCCAAGTCTGCCTTTGATCAAGTTCTCCCTGAAGAGCCTGGAGGATCGCCTGGAGAATGCTCCCTAGAGGGGGGACAAGTGTTAGAGTCTTCCTAGACATACTGCTCCCATCCACAGTTCCCTTGTCTGTCCACCGGGTGTGCTGCTGCTTCAGTTTGCTCTGGGGTTCCTCTGTCTGTCTGTATCCTCTTGTTGCTCCGGTCCTCTGTCCTCATGGTTTCCTGTTTCTCCCTTGCCTTTGTTTTGAGTCCTGACTCATTATGGCCATGCCCATGCTTCTGTTCCTTGTGGAGTCCTGATTCATATTAAAGGCCCTTGTTAGTTTTCTGGCTTGTCCCCGTTTGTTTCCTGCTTGAGAGTCCCTAATCTTAGTTCCTGCTCCCTAGTCTCAGTTCCTGCCTTCCTGCTGCTGACACCTGCCAGGATGACCCTGATGATCCCTGCCAATCCTTGCCTGCTGCCTGCCTCTGAACCCTGCCTGTGCTGTGACCCCAATGATCCTGTTTGCCAGATTAATAGTCTTTTCCAGAATTAAGTTATTTTGGATTGAGGCGTAATTATTTTTAAATAATCCAATTCCTAATTATTTATCAAGTTAGTAAAAGTATCCATGGATCCAAGGAAATATTCACTTTTGTTCTAAACGTACATTTTTTCATTATATATTTACAAAGTATTGTATTGTATTGTATGTCGTTATTTATATAGCGCCATTAATGTACATAGCGCTTCACAGTAGTAATACATGTAGTAATCAAATAAATAACAGATAATATAAATAACACATCATGGGAATAAGTGCTTTAGACATAAAAGTAACATTAAGGAAGAGGAGTCCCTGCCCCCGAGGAGCTTACAGTCTAATTGGTAGGTAGGGAGAACGAACAGAGACAGTAGGAGGGAGTTCTGGTAAGTGCATCTGCAGGGGGGCTAAGCTTTATGTATCATGTGTTCAGAATATCCACAGTGCTATTCATATGCTTCTTTAAGCAAGTGTGTCTTAAGGTGGGTCTTAAAGGTGGATAGAGAGGATGCTAGTCGTGTGTGGCTAGTCGGTTTCAGAGGTGTGGGGCAGTCAGTGAAAAAGGTTTAAGGTGAGAGAGGGCTTTAGATACAAAGGGGGTAGAAAGAAGACATCCTTGAGAAGAATGCAAGAGTCTGGATGGTGCATAACGAGAAATTAGGGCTGAGATGTAAGGAGGGGCAGAAGAGTGTAAAGCTTTAAAAGTGAGAAGAATGGAGTGTGAGATGCGGGATTTGATTGGAAGCCAGGAGAGGGATTTCATGAGGGGAGATGCTGAAACAGATCTAGGAAAGAGTAGAGTGATTCTGGCAGCACCGTTTAGGATAGATTGTAGGGGAGACAGGTGAGAGGCAGGAAGGCCGGACAGCAGGAGGTTACAGTAATCAAGACGGGAGAGAATGAGGGCCTGAGTCAGAGTTTTAGCAGTCGAACAACAGAGGAAAGGGCGTATCTTTGTTATATTGCAGAGGAAAAAGCGACAGGTTTTAGATATGTTTTGAATGTGAGGGGAGAATGTGAGAGAGGAGTCGAGTGTGACCCCTAGGCAGCATGCTTGGGCTACTGGGTGAATGATCGTAGTTCCAACAGTAATGTGGAAGGAGGTAGTAGGGCCAGGTTTGGGAGGAAGTATGAGGAGCTCTGTTTTAGCCATGTTGAGTTTAAGGCGGCGGAGGACCATCCAGGATGATATAGCAGAGAGACATTCAGAAACTTTGGTTAGTACAGCAGGTGTAAGGTCTGGTGTTGAAAAGCACATTTGTGTGTCGTCAGCATAGAGGTGATATTTAAACCCAAAAGATGTTATTAGGTCACCTAGGGAGAGTGTGTACAGAGAAAAGAGCCCTGGGGTACCCCTACAGAGAGATCAATAGAGGAGGAGGAGGTGTTAGCAGAAGAGACACTGAAAGTACAATGGGAGAGGTAGGATGAGATCCAGGATAGAGCTTTGTTCCGAATACCAAGAGTATGGAGAATTTGAAGGAGAAGAGGGTGGTCCACGGTGTCAAATACTGCAGAGAGGTCAAGTAATATGAGCAGAGTGTAATGATCTCTGTCTTTGGCAGCATGGAGCTCGTCAGTTATTTTAGTGAGGGCTGTTTCCGTGGAGTGAGCAGTGCGGAAGCCAGATTGTAGAGGGTCTAGGAGAGAATAGATGTTGAGAAAATGGAGCAAGCGAGAGAATACAAGACGTTCAAGGAGTTTAGAGGCAAAAGGCAGGAGGGAGACAGGTCGATAGTTAGAAAGACAGGCAGGGTCAAGATTGCTGTTTTGAGTAATGGTATAACTGTTGCATGTTTGAAGGAGGATGGAAAGGTTCCAGAGCAGAGGGAGGAGTTAAAAATGTGTGTGTACGTAGAGATTATAGTAGGACAAAGAGGTTTTAGGAGATGGGAGGGAATGGGGTCAAGAGAGCAAGTGGTAGAGGGAGAAGAGGCGATCAACAGCGACACATCCTCCTCTGAGACAGTGGAAAAAGAGTCAAGGAAGGCAGGAGGAGAGTTAGGAAGAGGTGTAGGGTGGGAGGAAGAAACAGAGGGGATGTTCTGACGTATGGTTCCACCTTTTCCTTAAAATAGTCAGCAAAGTCCTGAGTGGAGATGGAGGAAGGAGAGGCAGCTGAGGGTGGTTTGAGTAGAGTATCAAATACAGAGAACAGTCGACGTGGGTTAGACTTGTGCATGTTGATTAGTGAAGAAAAGTAGGCTTGTTTATCTTGCGAAAGGGCAGAGTTCAAACAGGATATCATAAATTAGTGAAGGAAGTCTGCGAGAGAATGAGATTTCCTCCAGAGGTGTTCAGAGGAACGAGTGGAGGAATGCAGCATGCGTGTGAGGGAATTTAGCCAGGGTCTAGGGTTAGAAGGGTGAGAGGGGCAGAGAGAAAGCGGGGAATGTAGATCAAGAGAGGAGGACAAGGCATAGTTGTAGTTCCTGACCAGGTTGTCAGCGTCTGTAGTAGAGCTGAGAGAGGAGAGGGAGGAGCGTAAAGTGGACTCAAAGTCAGGTAAGTGAATAGAGCGCAGGTTTCTGCAGAACCGGGGTGTAGATGGAGGTGGAGAAGGGGAGAAGCGAGATAGAGAGAATGAGATGAGGTGATGGTCAGGGAGGAAAAGGGGAAATGGATAAATCGGAGAGAGAGAAGTTTTTAGTGAAAACCAGGTCTAAGTAGTGGCCATCCTTGTGGGTGCTGGCTGCAGTCCACTGTTGAAGGCCAAAAGAAGAGGTTAGAGAGAGAAAGTGGGAAGCCCAAGGGAGAGAGGGTCATCAATGTGGCAATTGAAGTCCCCAAGGAGAAGAACAGGAGAGTCTGAGGAGAGAAAGAAAGAGAGCCAGAATTCAAAGTGAGAGAGAAAGGCAGAAGGGGATGAGTAGAGGTAGGTGGGCGATAGATGACCGCCAAATGGACAGGAAGAGGAGAGAAGATCTGGACAGTGTGAGCCTCAAAGGAGGGAAAAGCAAGAGATGGAGGAATAGGAAGGGTTCGGTAATGGCAGAGAAAGGAGAGCAGGAGCCCCACGCCTCCACCCCTGCCATCAGTGTGTGGAGTGTGGGAGAAAGAAAGGCCATCATAAGAGAGGGCAGCTTCCAGAGCAGAGTCAGACTGAGTGAGCCAGGTCTCAGTTATAGCAAATAGGAGCAGAGAGTGAGAGAGAAAAAAGTCATGTACAGAGAGGAACTTGTTAGAAAGCAGCGAGCATTCCAAAGGGCACAGGAGAAAGGGAGAGAGGAGGGAGGGTGTCAGGGGATGGGTATGAGGTTGGAGGGGTTGACACCAGGAGTACAGGTTGCAATTGGCAGACGAGAACAAAAGCATGTAGGAATAAGGCAGGGACCAGGATTGGGAGAGATATCCCCAGAAGCAAGGAGAGAAGCATGGATAGAAAGAGGTTGTGTGAGGATGATTTGTAGGGGTGTTTTTTAGTGCAGGGGATATAGCTGTGTGGTGTCGGAGGACGCAGGTAAGAAAGGAGTTCATGTGAACAGAGAAGTGGTGAAGGAAGGAGAGATGGAGATATATGAATAGAGTTAGAGACATACTGAGGCTGGTAAAAAGTGCATAATTTGAGAAAAAGTGAAGTCACAGCAAATATAAATGGTAAAGGCAGCATCACAGCAGTAATGATGCAGTCTGGTATAGATGATATCCTCCTTTCCAGCGTAGTTCAAATGCAGGAATCAGGACCAGATGGGGGTGTCCACTTCTTCACTTCTTTTGACCTTCCTTTTAAACTTGAGTTGTTCAGTAGTCCTTCCACTTATAATGGACCACTTGGACATGGGCTGCAGGCAGCATAAGTAGAAAAAAAAAAAAAAACGAATGGCGCACAGCCAGGGAATCAGGTGTAAAGCAAAAAAGTTACCTTTAATCAGTGCATGGTTGGAGACAAATACACCCCTTGGGGGACAAAAGCAGGAACCTCCTACGCGTTTCGGACCATCAGGTCCTTTATCAAGGAGTCTCCTTGATAAAGGACCTGATGGTCCGAAACGCATAGGAGGTTCCTGCTTTTGTCCCCCAAGGGGTGTATTTGTCTCCAACCATGCACTGATTAAAGGTAACTTTTTTGCTTTACACCTGACTCCCTGGCTGTGCGCCATTCGTTTTTTTTCTACTTGCTGCATCTGGATTCTGGATCTTCTGTGGCTGGCACGCCAGTACTCACCCCTGGAGATGACGTGAGTGGGTTTTATTGTTCAGACTGTCATAGTTAAGTGTTGAGTTACTTACAAGTCTAATGTCACCTACCCACTCCCACTGGTATCTCCAGAGTTAGTGCCTGATTACAATTTGTTGTGGATGAAATTACCTGGGGTTTGAGCACCCTATAACCATTTCTTACCTGCAGGCAGCATAAGGCTGTTCTACCTGGGCTTATATGGGCCTAGCAAGTCACCGGACAGTTGGGTTCTGTCTGCTTAATTAGCACATCTGAGGCACATTTAAACAGATGGTTTTCTACACAGGGTGTTCCCTGACAAGGTGTCAACGCTTCATTTGATAAGGGGTAGAAAGAAAACAGCATTCAAATATGTTTTTTACCTAGCATTGTATCACTTGCATATACTATAATACACACAGCAAAGCGGTCAGATTAGTGGGTTGACTCACAATATTTGCTTCATGAAAGTCCTTATTGATACATCCTCTCCAGCATTACAATGCAGCATAACTTGTCTATAGTTCAACGTACAGTATACATAATTTTCTATGAATTCTCCAAAACTGTCAGAAAGATTGTAGAACTAGTCATTTCTTTTATTTTACACCACTTACTACTGCTCTGCCCTCCATATAAGCATGTGGTTTTCCATGGTGGGAAGAGAGTGAGGAGAGAGGGAAGAGAGGTGAGAGAGAGGGGGGGTGGGGCGGGAGAGAGAAAGAGGTCCACATCAAAGTTGTTCAAGAAGTGATTTACCAGAAGTAATAAATATTATCCACCACTCCGCTTAGGATTCGCAGAGTTATGAAAAAGCATTTGATTGGGTCTACACCTCAGTCGTTTTAAACGCATTAAGAAGACAAAGTGTTAAAGAAGCGTACACTGAGAACCGGAACACTTATTTCATATTAGCGTATTAAACAAAATCGCAATGAACATTAACTTAACGCCCGGCGAATCTCTTGCAAACGATGTCAAAGTTGCAATTTTTTCCTCGTCTGCAAAAAATAAAAATGTTGCCTCATTCACAACCACAAACAGAAGATTTGTACATCTCAATAGGTACTTTGCGTGAAGTGCGAACTATGCAACGTTTTTCCTTTTTGAGTTATGGCGGAGCAGCAAGAGATTTGCTACAGTAAGCATTCATTCAATGTGCCAATTTGTCAAATTCCCTAAAAAACCGGTACATTCGCTTACTGCCAACACGATAAACAGGGCACACATGTTCTGCTCAGTCTGGCAATATTTTGATGAATGCTTACTAATTTGGCAACATTATTAGCTTTTTGGGGCTGGAGCTATGTTTTGACAGGAATCCAATGAAGTAAAAAGATTTTTACAGTCGACAGATGGATTTTGGACAGTTTCGGCACCTCTCTACTACCTTGTATCCCTAATATCTTGTGGGTTCCTATTATGAACCTGGGCAAAGTGCTTGGATATCCCCATTAATATATTCATCTTGTGTTCCAAGCATCTTTAGTAGTTATAAGTTAGGGTTGCATTCGAGGAGATAAAATATCACAAATGACGCATTATAATGAATAGAGTCTTTTGACTCAAAACTATTACCCATCGAATTGGAGCAGAAAAATATATTCTTCTCTATTACAAACTCACACGTTTGACCATCTTGTTTAAAAAACACCTTTCCATTTTTCTGGTAAACAGGTATTTATTAGTTCTACTTTTTCTCTGCCTTCCTAAAAGGAACATCAGGCTTATCTGGCAAAATCTGATTTAAATCCTTTTCACATTTTAAAATATTCCAATGTAAATTCATCTTAATTTAATTAGCTGATTGGTTATGCAGAGTAATAAAATGTACTCTGCCAGAGTCTGAAAAATCCCTGTTTTATTGCAACGTGTCTCATCCTTCAAAGGGAGGATCTGTCACTATTAAATACTCTCAAATACACCTATTATAATTATTTAATCTACAATATCATGTAGATATTCTCTTTCTGCACCACTTTAGAAGTAATATGTTCTTGTTAGCCAGCCACGTTTGTAACATAGCCAATGTGAATCTATGATGTTAAATGATGCAGTCTTGCCATCTGAAAATCATTGTCAAAAGCCTTTTTGTGCAAGAGTTTGTCAGAATCCTTTGTGTCTATAACATCCGCTAAATCAAAGGTGGGACTGAAAAACAGGGGAATCAACATCAATATTTTAAACATCGACTTTTCCATTCAAGTGTAAGTCAATACGTGCCCTATGGCTGCGGCATTATGGAAACAGGTGCCTGTATAGCCAGAGCCCTGGGCGTCGCTTCTAACCAGATCAATACATGATGTTCCTAATAATAAACGAAAGCTAATTACCCGCATCTTTTCCGCAACTAGATGTTGAACAGTAGAGGCAACGTTTATTCTAACATTTGCTGTAAACTAGCCGGGTTACATTCTGGGTATGTGCTGGGTATGTGCTGGGTATGTTCTGGGCTAGTTTGAGGCACGTTTAAGGCATTTCTGCATTGACTAACGACCCATAGGATTAACACAGCAGGGATCCCTGGCATTCCAATTCAGTTTGAATGGGTTTGCCAGGGACCCCCCGCTGTTAATCTGATAGGCCATTAATCATTGCAGGAATGCTGGGGCTAGTTTAAGGAAAGTTTAAGGCATGTATTCAGAATGTACCTGGGTGTACCTGGGTCTTTTGGGGAATTGCCACTGTTTTTTGTTAGAATAAACGTTGCCTCTACTGTATCGCCGCCCCGTGGACACCACCTATCCCAAGTCTCGCTCGAATTGAGAGGTGTTTCCGGCAAATCATACATACGGAAAAATTAACAAGGGTCATTAACTATTCTCTCTGGAATTGTTATAACGTCAGGGAACCCTGGTCTAGGCAGATGTCTGATTCTTATTTTGAAGATTACGTTCTTTACAATCCTAGCTAATTGATTTCTGTAGAGCATCTACCAAATCCTAACTACAATAACTGATTATATAACAAGTTTTGACTGTTGTTTAATTGCTTGTTTCATTGTTCCTTGTATTCTTATTATATGGATCCTTATTGTTTCCAATTGACTTTTCTCTTCTGTATCCTTATACCGCAAATAAAAATATCACTGAAACAAGCAGACACAAACTATGTGATGGTGAGTAAAAAGTAACGACAACCCTGCACCATACAGCACATAAAAATGCCACGTGTGAGCACATTGACATGTCTCAGAGAAATCTGCAACCCTGCCTTTCCCCATTATCTCTTAGCATACAGTGCAGCTAGGGATTCTGGGAAATGACATGCAAATGAGCACATAGTGTCACCTTTTGCTTGTTCATTTTAACATGGAACCTGTCACGGGAGACCAGGCCATTTACACCTTCTTACCAGGATCATTCATTGAGAAAACGAATTAATGAAATAAATTGTAAATGTATTCACAGGAAAAGGCAAACACACAATGTTACACAAACTACAGCAAAAAGACACACTTACTTGGGGAATTGGGGAATTGGGTTGAAAAACTATACTTTCCTAGGTGTAGGGGCTTATCAATCCAAAGCTTACCCTAAAAAGTTTTGGAACTGAAATCTACCTGCAGTTCCAAATGCCACAGCACCCCTCTCTCTCCAAAGGGCTGGAATTCACTTGGTGCTTAGAAACTTAGAAAACTTTGAGAGACCTTGGAGAACACTGGAAAACACTATCTAATAGGCGCAAGGCATTTTAATACATCTGACTTTCATTCAAAAAATACTATATCCCAATCCAAAGCGTGAGAAATTTCTCCACCGCCAATCAGAGACAAGCTGGTAGACACAACAGGGTTACCTGGAAATCTGAATGAACCAAGGGGCATAGACAATTTTGCACCTCTGGCCCTAGTTCCCTCAATGCCACCCGCAGGAGACAGGCTCCTGCCAGTCTGGTGGGAACAATAGAAATGCAAAGGGAATCCATTGATCTCAGGACGTGGATACTTGTCCTTCCCTCCTGTCCAAATGGTCTTGACACCTCAGACACATCCTCTGTGGCTTTCATCTCCACAGTATGAGTAGAGTCAGTGGCACCCAAGTTGGTAGCCCACTGGCAAACTCAGAACACTGGCTCTCAACATCCAAGCTCAAACAGATATGTTTTAAAACACACTGTTCCATAAAATATACACTTTTAAAATATCCTACGTCTTTTGGTTATGGGAAATAGAATAAGAAGCTGCACATTATTTCTTACTAGCCATATTCCCCACACTCTATACAATAAATGTAAGACTGGACTTTTAAAAGTCCCCTCACAAACTTGTAGATGATTGGAGTACCCCCAGAACCCCTATACCGGTTCTGGGTGACCTGGGCCTCCCCATTAACCTAGGATCCCTTGACTGTTTCAGGGACACCTCACATCCCTATGCCCCATTTACCTTTCTGGGCTGTGCTGAAGCAGGGTCCCATAGTGGCGAGTCGCGCAAATGTTTTCAAGGGGAGATATTACCGAGACAATGTGTCTACATGCATATATGCATCCAGGCATCCTACCTGATTCCTGGGTACATTTTTAGGGGAACCAGCAACTCTGGGCCCTGAATAGACAGACACAATCTGACAACACTTTCTCTGCAACCCCTCCCTCCCCCCTGAAATTCATACCACAGCAATTTCTGCTTGCTAGCATCCCTGGAAAGGTAAAAACACACAAATAAATTATTGTTGCATAATTACAGGTAATGCTTTTACAACAGTTGGGTCCAAGGGCTGACACTCCTGAACCCCAAAACATGGATCAGAGGTAACCAAACGAGCTTAACCTTTATTAGTGAGCCTGACTACCTCTTCACCGTCACAACCCATATAAGCTTATGCTTGCCACATTACACAGCTTTTAGCACGGCCTGGCTTAAAGAAGTTCATAGCCAGTAAACCTGCTCACAGACAGCTGTTTCGACATTGTGGGTCTCATCGGTGTGAGGCTGGTTATACTGGCTTTGCCAGTTGAAGCTGGGATAGGTGACAACCATACATTAAATAAGGCTGCGGTTCGCAAACTGGGGGGCGCGAGACTGAGTGCGGGGGGGGGGGCGCAGGGTTTACAGAGGCCCCGCGTGCTTCCCGAAGGCACTTAAATGAAGTGCCGGGGGAGCTGCAGGGCCTCTGTAAACCTAACTTACCTTGGCTCCGGTGGCTACTCACACCGTCGCCATTGCAACGACGCCACAAGGTCACGTGACGTCACGTTCCTATGGCAACGTGACGTCATGACGCCAGAGCGGGGCGCGGAGGTGAGGGGTCCGTCGGCAGGGGGGCGCAGGGAAAAAAGTTTGCGCCCCCCCTGAAATAAGGTACGGTGTGTAAAAAAAAAGTACCATTCTACAAAATTTACCAAAAATATTCATTAACAAAGTTAAAAAAAAAAATCATTATATGACATTATATATATTATATACATTATAGAATTTGTAATTGTGGTAGTATTTGACAACTACTAACATACTGTATTAAAGCAGATGTTTCCCCTTACCTTAACGATGCCTCCTCCAGCATAGGACGGCATTGGACATAATAGGGAGTCCTTAGGTTCAGCTGAGATCCCCAACCCCCTTCAAAATACAAAAGACTGTCGAAGAAGGTAATAGTGATTGATCCAATGTACAGTAATGTGTTCCATGCAAGTGTTCCGCGGCTACCTGTACTGCAAGCACTCCTCAAATCACAAGCTTAAGTAAGCCAAAAATTGGATAGCCGAATACTGTAGTGTACATTAACACTGCCATGCATGTTTAATAGAATGCCTCTCTTGGCATCAAGGTTGTGTCAAAAATGTGCCTACTACACATACTGTCCCCCACTTATTCCACATTATGATTCTTCCTGCGGCAGCAGTTTCTGTGTTATAGCCATTCCAAATGAGGTATAAAAGTAGCATCCGGGGGCATAGCATGTAAAAAGGTGGGCATCGTCACTGGAGTTTTGGTTTAGATTGTGCCAAAACTCATTCGTAGCATGTAGATATACAGTATTTATAGGTCTGTATATAAGCATTTAATTCTGCCTACACAGCATTTTTGAATGCTTTTGTAAAGCATTTAACAGTCTAACGGAATGACTCAAACATATCTAACCACGCTAATAGCAAAAATTTGCCTGCTTTCATTATTATGGAAATCAATTTGACACTGAACACAGGGACGTCAGACAAAATGGAGTAATCAGAAGAAATGAAAGACCTCCCATATCTAAGCACACTGTGTTTAGAAACTAACTACTTACAGGTCTCAGATTTGGTTACGAAAGGTGTCATTCACCAAGATGTAACCCCTTTAACATGTCACTGTTACTAGTTTACTTTGATCCTTGGAGGGATTGTCCCTTTAAAGCTGCAGACCAAGCAATATCCTACATGTGTTTTTTTTTTTTTGTTTAGAACATCAGTTCTGTACTATGAGAAAATACTTGTAGCGTTTAAATTGAAAAAAAAACTCTGAATTGCATTTTTACTGTATTATAATGTAACAAGCATTGTTTCTATAGAAGCCATTAACAAAGTCACATCCCCCTCCTCTTCTGAAAAAGGCTCTGGCACACCTCTTTTTGAGACCTGCCCCCTCTCTAGCAGTGCCCCGGTTGTATCGAGTGACTGGTGTCTGGTCACATGATCTTCCCCACAGAACTTTGCATCTTTAGTCCTCTTCTGCTGCACTGACAGACTTTTAGTGAACCGCCGAGCTGAATCTTCGCCAGTCGATCACAGGAGAACAGAATGGTCAGCAACTTAGCTAATTACTTGTTGTGTGGATTGTATTGATGCACATATTAAAAGGGAAATTTAAAAAAAACAAATGCCAAGCCCCTGGGATAGCTTGCCCAATACCTGACCCGGCACTAAAATTAGGAGAGGGTCAAAGAAAGTATTTCAAGTAATGGCTGCAACATTTTAGCCATACAGTAGTTTTGGCCAAAATATTCAAGAAATAAGGAGAACAGTTCTTCCGTTCATTTATTGATCTCATGAAAAATTGAGAACCTGGCAACATTCTTATGTATGGAGAGAGAGAAAAAAAGAGAGAGAGAGAGAGAGAGAGAGAGAAAAAAAGAGAGAGAGAGAGAGAGAGAAAAATATACGGCACAAAATTATTTAAAAGCAAAATACACAAGATCACCGCACATCCAAATTCACTAAAACCCAATATTTCACTGTCAAGCAAATATTCATTAGAGAATGGGGGTTGGATATTTACATAAAGAAAAAGGGTAGCGACTTCAGCATCTTCAGTACGTCCTGAACTACAGAAGAAGGTTGTCTGAAAAACACATTATTTTGCATGCAATTCCAAACACAAAGAACAACATTGCATCATTTTCATCTTGTGTCTTTGTGTCAATGTATCAAGGTCTTTTCTCCAAGTTTTTCACCACCGTGCACTTTGGGGTGTGACAATAGGAGACGTCAGGGAGGAGTTACATGAATCACAGATGTAACAAACTCTGCTTCAAATATGCATCTTGTATTTGCATCCCCAAAAATCCGCCAGGTCTGAGATGGCGTTTTAAGGATTCTTGGAAACGGTGACCTTGTGAGTCCATAGAAGCTCGGCAATAAGGAGAAACATCATCTCCTATAAATTACATTCAGTGCTCAGTTCGTTTTTCTAGATTCACTTGGCTTTCCATTGAATACATCTGTTTATTTAGGCAGCGAATTAAGGAAAAAATGATGATCTTATCAAATCCAACTCCTGCATTTGGGAGTATTCTTTTTATTTTGTAAGCCTTAGAAACATTGCTTCTATTTTTCATGCTTTAGAAGAAACATGGAATTATGCCAGTGCTTAGTTATACAGATTTCTGGAGCATTTCTCCATGCGTTATGTTGAAATTATCTGCTTTCACAGACATCCGGTTCACAAATTATCTGTCAAAATTCAGAGCCTGTATCTCCTTTCTTAATAGTGCGTATTGAGTTTAAGTGAATATGTGACCTGTTTTACATTTCAGCTTTAGTGTTATGGTTTATTCTTCACACCTGTTTCCCCAAGTTTATAGAGTTGCTCCTGCTTATCTAAAAATAAGGAAATGAAAAATAAAAAAAAGGAGTTATGTATTTAATAGCAGGCGCCTTTACTCTTGTAAAATATCACCCAATCACCAATTGTAACAGACATGTATTTATATTGTAATATTACTTCATATTTTGACCGGCCAGTCTCAGAGATACCGTATGAGATAATCTTGCTCGATTCCTCTCTCCAGTGTGTCATCTCATTAGGTAGAATACAGAACTCACAGATATAAGTGCTTCAAGTGTGTATCTATTAGCATGTTCGCTAGAGGCTAGATAGCATCACATGGTACACCCCCAATCTGATTGGTTGTAGGACCATGTGACAGCGTCTATTTTTTTATTATGGATGTGACGTCATCTTTAAGGGAGGGAAGTCATATCCTTAAAAAAATGGCTGCCATCACATGGTATTACAATCAATCAGATTGGGGGTGTACCATGTGATGCCTCACATGGTATATCTCCCAATCCGATTGGTTGGATTGCCATGTGATGGCTGCCTTTTTTTTCTGGTGACATAATTTGAAAGGGAGAGAATAGCCTTCCCTCCCTTTAAGATGACATCACATCCTTAAAAAAAAAAAAAAAAACCCTGTCACATGGTACACCAGCCAATTGGATTGGGGGTGTACCATTTGACAATCAAATGTGACATCACAGGCCTTATATAAGGCCTGTCCCGTCTAATTTGATCTTAAGAGGCCAACGGGACAACATCCACCCCATTGGATTACAAGAAAGGCTGCGTCCATAGACACTGCAGCCATGCGGAGGCTGAGGGAAAGCGGGAGCTTTCCCTGGCCTTAGTACGCGCGCCATCCAGGAGCGTGTCTATGGGCGGGCCAGTGACGTCACGGAGCTATTTCGCCCTCATTGGGCGAACCGCTCACGTGACCACCCTATCACACCAGAAATCAGTTTTGACTGATTTCACGCGCATCACATGCCCCCTCCTGCTTCCGCACGCTGTATAGACGCGATCACTGCCTTTAGGCAGTCTGATCGCTCAGCATGCGGACGTGCTCTGCCCCTGTATGGATGCAGCCTAAGGATGACAGAAGGAAAGAAAAGAAAGAAGAAAAGAATGAAGAACTCACCGGGTGAGACGTCTTTTCAATCAACATGTGATCACGGACATCTGCACATCGGCTGTTGAAGAGCATTGCGTCGAGAGCCAAGAGTTGGTGCTCGCATAGGACGGGAGTGAAGACATCAATGGTAAGAAAAACATTGATTGTATGTTATTTAATTGTGTATTTTTTTTTTAGGTTGCCCAATGTGAGGAGGAGGGTAATAGGGTTGTTGTATTTTAATCTTTCTTGGTGGTAGAGGGATTGGGTGAAGAGGGTAGTTGCCCCAGGCTGGGTGGGTAGGCAACTCAGGTGGGTAGCGGGAGTGGTTAACCACTTCATTTCCAAAGCCGTTACCACGCTATTATGGTAGTGAAGGGGTTAACTCCTCCCTCAACCTTCCCGGTAGGCCTAAACTCCAACTCTGGTGCAACTACCCCCTTCACTCACCCCCTGTATACCCAAGAAACCAGGTACTCAAGTTTAAGCCCTTCATTGCTTTAGCGGCTAGTCGCTAAGGCAATTAAGGTATTTTTATTTAATCCCAGAATATTGTAGTAGGTGGTCTCCAGAGCAGAACCACAATCATTTCAGGTCCGGGGATCCCCTGCATCCCGAGATACATGCCCCATGTATGGGTTGCCGGTATCCCCACAATGTTTAAATCTCCCGCGTTACGTGACCGGGACATTTAAACTAATAGGAGATACCGGCACCCCATAACGGGACCTGTATCTCGGAAAGCAGGGGGTCCCCGGACCTGAAATGAATGCGGTTCTGCTCCGGAGACCACCTACTACAATACTCTGTTATTAAAATTTAAATAAAAACACTGCGAACGCCTATAAGAGCTGTGCAGGGAGAGACAGGGGTCTGTGCAGCTCTCTCCGTGCAGCTCTTACAGACTACGGCCAGGTCGCATGAGCTAACATAAAGGCTGAGATACCATTGCTACTGTCCCAAGCGGTATTGGCATTTTCCTACCCCGCGGTTTGTGACTTACGGTAATGCTTTCTGATTCTTTCTGAATACCGTGATAACACAAATGAGAAACCGTTCGAGAGGGTCATACCAAACCATTCGAGATGGCAGCAATTTTATCAAAGCTACTACAATAGGCCCCTAAGACTGGTATCATGTCATATTATTGGAAGATAATACACAGTTATACTACAACGTGATGTTAAGCCTATGCTAATGAGAAGTCTGGATGTTGTTTCTGCATATAATCAGCTTGGAGGATACCATGTTAACTCAGGGAACATAACATGAGTTCCTGTTTAAAGTAACATCAAGTTACTGTATGAAACCCAAATTAAAAGTGCTATTAGCATCTAGCCATAAGATTCTATTGACATTTATGGGACTACCAGTGCTTAATATCAGTAAGACGGACTTCGAATCAGTGAGACTTACAAAAAAGCTGAAAAAGGGTGACGCATAATGTGGTGTGGCAGGGAGCCAATCAGAGAGGCGGGGGAGCGGAAGAGGCCTGCTTAGCTCCGTGTGTGTCACAGAAGCGTGTGTGTGTGTGTAGGGAGGGGGGGGCATGTTTTTTTTTTATAGTTTGGCCGGTGTCGTGGCCCCGCACCCTCATCATGGACGTGCCCACAAAGCCCGTTTTGGCCACCCCCGTGTCTCAGAACGCCGACTGCGATTGCGATTTAGCTTTCTGCATGCGCCGGCAGGTCGCAAAACGGGTGTGCAGGCGCGTACATGGGGCCTCAGCCTAAGGCCCCGCTGCATGCACCTGCACGCCGCCTTGCATCCTGGCGGCGTTTGCGCGCTTCACCGCGATCTGCAGGCAGCTTTTTTTTAGGCGTGGCCAAAACGGGTCGGGTTGGTCTTGTAAGGGACATACCAAAGCTTCCAAGGGATTGAGACAAAAAAACACACTAGTTACCACTTTAATCTTTTCTTTTACAACAGCCTGTAGAACTGTACGGCCTGTAGTCTATCTTTCAATCGCAGATTTTGAAATAGCTTGGCAATATAAAGAGTGCATCCATCTTCCACATCCCTTTCACTCTAATGGTATATTCTTTCAACATCTTCCTAAATCCAACATGGAATTGCCTCTCCAATTCGTATTTTGGAACTGAGCAATCTAGCATGGTATACCATTGAAGGGTTACAAAGCGTTCCTTGAGGAAGGATCCAACCCCCCGTTGGCGATCTCCCCTCTCCATTGGCTCCCTGCCACACGATGTGATGCGTCGCCGCACAGAAACACAATCCTGTTGTATCCCTGCCGGCTGACGCGTCACAGTACGCAGTGAGCCAGGGAGCGAGGAGGCACTGGGGACAGCCAGGTAGAAGGTAAGGGGTTGGCGGGAGGCGCGCAGCACCACCGACTGCAGCGGGGGCCTAGCCTTAGTGGTTCACTTAAACAAATCATTTTGATTTGATCACCTTAAAGATTCTTTACTGAGAAAGATGGCATTAGTTATAATAAATGTTAATATTAAAAGTAGTGCCATAATTATCTTAATGTACGGTTTATTGGGAAATGTACAATCCTGTAAAACAGCACCTTTTGTCATGTAGTTATAATAGGATTAAAGAAAAAAAATCCAAGATGTGCACGTCTCAGCATTTCTAGTTAGCAGTTAAAAAAAATATCTTGGCAAAACATGCCAGATGCCATAGCAAAGAACTAAAACTATCCCATAGCCTAAACAAACATAGCTGATAAGAGTTACATTGAACGAATAACAACCATTTGAGTAATAATTTGAGATTGTGAGGCAGCCGTGATTAAGTTTTGGAGCTCTAAAATAAAGGGAGTAAAGAACAAATGAGCAAAGATAAACCTCACCATGCCGTAATTCTTAAAGTGTCTCCCTAGTATCTCTTTTATAATTAGACACACACAATCTTAGCAAGCTCTAAACCCAGACACACTGTATTGTATACTTATATATTTAATTGTGCCAACTGGAGAGCTACTTTCAACGTGACCTCAAATATTCAACAGTAAACAAATAAACTCTGATGCACATCCAATGTGACAAATGATTTAGTTAATTTGTCCTGCATATGTTTTTTCTTATTATTAGTATGGATCATTTAGTTCATTCGTTCGGCCAAAACAAGTCAAGTCGGCAACCACATCAAAGGTAAACCCTTTGAGCAGGTTCCTACACTACCAATTTTATACGGTGTCTTTTGTATTTTTTTCTTGCACTCCTTTTTTTTTTAGATTTTTGTCACTATATTTATTAGGGCATGAAAGATGGATGCACGCAGAGGCAATGACAGGAGACTTGCTTTTGGAAAAATAAATGTAGGCTTTTATTCAGTCAAAGTCAGTAACTTAAAACACAGCTCTTTCTCAGCTCCAGGAAGTAAAAGTCCATATACATAATAGAGCACGGGAACACACTTCTGACCTAGTGTCCCTCGGCAGACCAACTGTGCCACAACCAACTGTGGTAAGCTGTCTCCTGCCTGCCTTCTAAACTTTAGAGACGTAGCTGAGCTCGTTAATCATTCTGCCAGCTTCCTTGCTGGCCGACACCCAAAAGTCCAAGTTGTTGGTAACAGGCTTTCCCCTGTTACGTGGCACCTCTGGTTTTTAACAAGCTTTAACTGGCTCTCACCAAGCACATATAGTGCTCCTAAATGTAAACCCTTAGGCACCGCACAAATCATATGCTGTTGAATATATCATTGTTTTGTTTCTTCTTTTCTCTACGCGGTGGTAGAAACACAAATGACACAGTATAAAATGTGTAATATAGAAATCTGCTTGTGGGGGTATTACCTTGACTTGGTATCGGGCTTCACGTGTTTTGACCAAAAGATTGGACTAAAGGACCCTTACTGTACTTATGAGAAGAAAAAAACATTAAAATTAACTAAATAATTTGTAAATTGGATGTGCATTGGGGCTTCTTTATTTACTGTAGTATATTTTTTTTATAAAGTATCAGCTTTAGTGGGGAAATTATATTAACGGAACTTCCAATAGAAGAGGTTACTGATTTGTATATACTGTACAGTGGCAAGAAAAAGTTTGTGAACCCCTTAGGATTTTCACATATTTCAAACCTAAAATGTCATTAGATCTTAATCTAAGTCCTAATAACAGATAAAGTTAACCTGATCAATCAAATGACACAAAAACATGATAATTATTCAACATTTATTTATCCAGAAAATAAATGGACCTTTAGATTAAGTACCCGGTGGCATCCCATTGGGCAGCAATGACTTCAACTAAGCATTTCCTGTAGCTGCCGGTCAGTCTCTAACATCGGGTTTGAGGAATTTTGGCCCATTCCTTTTTACAGAACTGCCTCAAATCAGTGACATTTGAGGTCTTCCTTGCATGAACAGCTTGCTTAAGGACCTGCCACAACATTTCGATGGGGTTAGGTCCGACTTTGACTAGGCCATTCAAAAACGTGGCATTTCTTATTCTGCAGCCATTCTTTTGTAGATCTGCTTGTGTGTTTAAGATCATAGGCTTGCTGTATAACCCGCTTCCGCTCATGGATGGATGGCATGACATTCTCCTCTAGAATCTTCTGACACAATGCAGAATTAATGGTTGTGTCAATGATGGCAAGCCGTCCAGGTCCTGAGGCAGCAAAGCAGCTCCAAACCATCACACTCCCACCACTATGCTTGATGAGGTTCTTCTGTTCGAACGCAGTGTTTGGTTTTCAACAAACATAACATTTCTCATCGAGGCCAACAAGTTCTACCTTTGACTTGTCTGTCCAGAGAACATTGTTCCAGATGTATTGTGGATCATCTATGGACTCTTTGGAAATTTACAGACGGTCTGCAATGTTCTTTTTAGAGAGCAGGGATTTTCTTCTGGCTATCCTTCCATGAACACCATTCTTGTTCATTCTTTTTCTGATAGTTGAGTCATGAGCCCCACATTAGCCAAGGCGATAGTGGCTTCCAGATTTTTGGATATTACTCTGGGTTCTTTGTGACTTCCAGGATGATTTGCTGGTTTGTTCTTGGAGAGATTTTGGTAGGGTGACTGCTCCTGGGTAGATTGACTGTGGTCTTTAACTGTCTCCATTTGTCTGACAGTGGATTGATGGAGCCACAAATCCTTAGAAATGGTTTTTGTAACCATTTCTAGACTGATGCACATCAATAACTGCTTTCTGAGGTCCTCTGAGATTTCTTTTGATCGTTGGCATGACGTGTTTCCACACACCTGTATGATGAAGACCAAATTCACAAAGTTTCTGATCTTTATAATTGGGGCGGCCTCCCAAACTAATACCCGAAGATCTACCTAATTATTTAAACACCTGATTCTAATTATCCCCCTTAATTTAGCTGATAAAACCAGGGTTTCACTTACTTTGTCACATACCCTGACTCTTAATTACTCATTGTTTGTCTAATTCATTCATCATTTTGTTTAAAAAGATATGGAATTGGTTAATATAAACACTGTTGGATATTTAACAAAAGACTCGTTTTGATTCAAGTAGGTCATCATGGATAAACTGTGGAATTTCCGTAATTATCATTGGAGTTCACGAACTTTCTCGCTACTGTAGGCTTGTTATGAATGATTGGATTAATTGAAGAGCCTAAAGTATCTTGACAAACACTAATACCACATGATTCATAACTATGCAAATTATATGAGATTTACTATGAAATCAGTTTCCCTAAGTTATGTTTTTGGGCTAGAAATGCGGTGACCTAGAGTCCAGTTAAATGTTGACTGGTTGCATAGAGAAAAAGATGAAGAGCTGGTGGATGAGAACCATGCTGGAGAAAATGGGTACGATGAATTCAGAGCTAAATACAAAGTAGATATCAAGTGAAATTCAAATGAAGAGAAGCTTTGTTTACTGGTAATAACAAGTAATTTAAGATATTATTTTTAAAGGTTTGGTACATAGCTGTCTGTAAATAGGTTCTTCTGGCTCTGCACTACTTTAACCCTTTAAGGCTGTGCTGAAAAGCTGTGTAATACGACAGGCATAAGGTTATAGGGCTCCATGTGAAAATGGATATGAATCACTATGTGCTTACTTGCATGTCATTTCCCAGAATCCCTTGCTGCAGTGGAAGCACTGTATGCTGTGATAATGGGGAAAGACAGGGCTGCAGAGCAGTCTGACACACGTGAATTTGTATTTGCTGCACTGTGGAGAGATTGTCACATTATTTACCCACCATAGTATTGTAACGGGTATTCCACCCCACCCAATCGCATATATAGTGTGGGTGAGTAGAACATGCAGTGTTACCGGTGTGGTGCATTACCTGTTGGCTCGCAGGAGGGCTGAGCTTCCGCCACGGGGAACCTGGGGCAATTATACTAGGGGTAACCACTTACTCAATAGGTGCAGCGCCTCCACCTGCGATGGCTCCCACCAGAGGGGGAGTGGATCCTCGCAGGACAAACACAATGATCACATACACAATGGGGTATAATAACTAAGGACTTTACTAACAGGTAATACGACACATCACATTCATAACATAACCTGTGTCCCTCTCAAGAGGAGACACTAACCGTGACGTCTCGCAGGACGATTCCCCAACACTAGGTGATCCCACCCAGTGTCCAAAGAACCCCACCCAATGTCCCGCACTCTTGCAGAGAATCAATGGGTGACTGCGCAGTCACTATTAAGCTAAGGGCCCGGTGGTGCACTTAGAACTGTAGATACCTGCCGAGCACTCCAGTGCTCGGATCAGCAACGCTCCACAAAGGGTCAGACGCGTGATGAATCCGTCTGATCCTATCCTGGCGATATTCTCTGTGACCCCAATGTGGGTCCGAACTCCTTCACTGGAACCGCAGCATCCGCTGAGTCCCTCACTAACACAATAGCAACATGACACATACTACACTATAGGCGTCCCTATAACACAGCATCCTTAAGTGGCTTAAGGGTCAATCTCCTAGGGCCTTCGGGGTTGCCTATCCTATATAGGTAGGTCTTGTACCCACCCTACTCATAATACGGGCCCTGGGCCATGGATCCCCGGACTGGTTACCGCTATGAACCCCCCCCAGTTGCCTCGTACTACGCGCAACGCCGGCCTGGGCAATGGCTCCCCGGATTGGTTACCGCTATGAACCCCCCCCTCGCCTCGCCACTCGCAACACGGACCCTGGGCTATGGCTCCCCGGACTGGTTACCGCTATGAACCCCCCAGCTGTCTCGTGCCACTAATTCACAACAGGACCCTGGGCTATGGCTCCCCGGATTGGTTACCGCTATGAAACCCCCCCAGTTGTCCTTATCTTCCCTGCTGTTCCCCAGTGCCAACTAAAGTAAGTGACAGGTTCCCTATCCTGAGGGCTGTCCCTGGCAACACTCACACTACTGGGGACTCAGGGCTAACTAGGGCCTTAGTGCAGGGAGTCTCCGGCTCCTGCACCCTACCTCCTTCCTCTGTCTGTCTCCTTGCCCTGCTTCTTCCTCACTGACACGCAGCTCCAGCCCGCCAAATGTATCTATCTCCCTCCAGGGCAGTCCTGTAGCCCTATTGGCTCCTATCAGGCACCTGGTGCCTGCCTCGCTATGCCTCATGGGAATTGTAGTCCCGAGGCCCTTACAATAAAATTGGGGCCGCGTGCGCTCCTCCCCTCTGACTACACTAGCTCGCAATGGCCGCCGCAATCTCTCCCTATGCTTCCCTACTCTCGCGCGACCTCCTAATAGCTGCCTTAGCTCCCTACCCCTATCTGCGCATGCGCGACCTATCTGGGGCTCTCCTGCCCTCGCGCGATCACTGCGCATGCGCGACTTGAAGCGCAATGGCGGCGCTCTCTTCGCCGGCCGCCGGGACCTTAGAGACGCGATCGCGGCCTTAGCAACGGCCCGATCGCGTCCCCGGCAACCGGCCCGATCGTGGAGACAGCGCACCGCTCCCTGCAACGGCCCCCACCCTTGGGATGGCTGTCGGGTCTGCCGCTGGCCTCCAGCAGCACCCGGCATCTCTCCTGGCCACGGAGGCGCCCTAGGAGGGCGAAGGGGAAAACAGGTGACCTGGTTACACTCTCCCCCTGGTGAAACACCCAACGCCCTCACTTGGGGAACGACATAACATGGTACAATTTTACACACTGAAAAATGGCATGGCATACCCCGTACACTTAACAGATCGACTGCAACATCCTCAAAACATGGCACATTTTCACACAATGAAAAATTACATGGCATATCACACCCACTATTACCCGAGGCCAGCTGAGTATCAGCTGCTTGCTGAGACCATTTGTGGGGTGCCCCTAACTGATCAGATGGGGGTACCTCACTTTTGCGTCCGTGAGCCTCCCCGGGGTGAATCTCTCGGAAAGCACACTCTGGCGTAACAGTCACTGCTTCAGTGCTACTTCCTCCCCCTGGTGGAAGGAATAGCGCAGTGTCCTTCACACCAACCTTTACTTGATCATCCATGGCCTGGAAGCAGCAGGCCAGGCGGCCAGGACCTTTCCCTCGGTCCACTACGTGACGAATGGGCCGCTTCTTCTTGGGCGCAAAGGAGGCAACTTCTACCAGCTCCTTTGCCACATAGTCCTTGTCCCTACATACGTGCTCAGCTTCCACTGAGAAGCGAGAACTGGACACTGTCTCTTTACTCAAAGTCTCTGCTTCACCTGGCAGGGGGTAAAGAGTAGACACCTTACCCCTGCGGTGATTCTCGGTGGCCAACAGATCCTCGGGGACGCTGTCAGTTCCCACCTCGGTTGTCTCGGGACCTGCCCCCTGTACTTCTGGGGCAGTCCACTTGCTGTCCTCAAACTCGGGAGCGTTGGATCCCAGTCCTGGGACCATTTGGGTTGGAGCGCACGGGCTCTCACCCAGATCAGGAACCGTAACTCTGGCCTGTTGCACGGCCACCTCCATCGGAGCCTGTGGGGAGCAAGGGGGTTCCTTACCACTCTGCTGGCTTGCGATGGGTTTCTCTCCTTCCTGGTCGTCTGTAGGTACTGGTCCCACGCCTAGGACCGATGGTACCTCTGTAGTAGGTCGGACTGACCATTGTAGGGCACACGGGCCCACAGCAGGGTCCGTATCCTCTGCATCATCGTTGGGGTGGTTCGCCGGTAGGCGCATCGCCACCAAGGGGACTTCAACCTCTTCACTGGAAACTTCTGCATGCTGGGGCACAATAGACTTCAGTAACCGCACACCGCAACACTCACAGTAGGACCACCATGTCAATGTCTCTCTAGAACAGTCACAAGTGGGGCTAAAACACTGTATGCCCATTTCTCCTTCCACCTCGATGGTCCTGTAGTCGAGGGATAACCGAGACACTTTGGCTCCCTGAGCGTGGGCTTCTTGCAGGCAGGAGCATATGAAGAGAAGAGAATCTACTCCGGGCGCACGCCAGGCCACATACATATTGGGGTGTATGTCCTGACAGTCTATCTCGGTTTCCTGCTCAGAAAGAAAATATTCTATGTCTACGACAATGCCCTCCTCCTGGTGAACAGAAGGGTCTAATGGCTGTTCACTGTGCTCACTCCCCCTGGTGGAATTTAAAGGAGGGGTGTGCTCTATCACTGAGTGACTCTGGCTCTGCACTGAGTCACTCACATTACGGGGGCGGGGCTCTGGTTTTCCCGCCAGTCCAGGAGGGTTTTCTGCAACCCTTTTCTGAGCAGCCTGGCAGTCAGAAGCACGTGTGTCATTTTGAGTTGGCGGGAGCCGCCATGTTAGGTGGGACTCACTATTAGCCTCCCTTGCTACAGGAGCCTCCATTTTGATCACAGTCCTGCTAACTACATTAGGGCTCTCGTTGCATGCAGGAACGGCCGATTCAGGGTAAATAAAGGGGCACCCCTCGTTCGGACCCTCGGACAGACTCAAGAATTGAGGACAATCTTCCTCGCTTATGGCATGGTCTACATACATCAGTATAGTACTCCACTGCCAGGTGATATCATACCTTCGTCCTCTGACCCATGTACGATCCAGGCCAGGGAGCTTCCGAACCTGCGCCTGAACGTCCAGCAGAGACACGCCAGCAGGGACTGCCCCCACGGCAACCATGTGGTTAGGAGTTGCACTAAGCTTCGAGGCCCAGGTGGAGACCTCCTGTCTGGAGAGCGCCCACATGGTGAAAAATGGGAATTGGACAATTTGAAAAAAAAATGGAACAGGGCACCCCAGGTCTATCTCTCAGCAGCGCCTCCAAATGTAACGGGTATTCCACCCCACCCAATCGCATATATAGTGTGGGTGAGTAGAACATGCAGTGTTACCGGTGTGGTGCATTACCTGTTGGCTCGCAGGAGGGCTGAGCTTCCGCCACGGGGAACCTGGGGCAATTATACTAGGGGTAACCACTTACTCAATAGGTGCAGCGCCTCCACCTGCGATGGCTCCCACCAGAGGGGGAGTGGATCCTCGCAGGACAAACACAATGATCACATACACAATGGGGTATAATAACTAAGGACTTTACTAACAGGTAATACGACACATCACATTCATAACATAACCTGTGTCCCTCTCAAGAGGAGACACTAACCGTGACGTCTCGCAGGACGATTCCCCAACACTAGGTGATCCCACCCAGTGTCCAAAGAACCCCACCCAATGTCCCGCACTCTTGCAGAGAATCAATGGGTGACTGTGCAGTCACTATTAAGCTAAGGGCCCGGTGGTGCACTTAGAACTGTAGATACCTGCCGAGCACTCCAGTGCTCGGATCAGCAACGCTTCACAAAGGGTCAGACGCGTGATGAATCCGTCTGATCCTATCCTGGCGATATTCTCTGTGACCCCAATGTGGGTCCGAACTCCTTCACTGGAACCGCAGCATCCGCTGAGTCCCTCACTAACACAATAGCAACATGACACATACTACACTATAGGCGTCCCTATAACACAGCATCCTTAAGTGGCTTAAGGGTCAATCTCCTAGGGCCTTCGGGGTTGCCTATCCTATATAGGTAGGTCTTGTACCCACCCTACTCATAATACGGGCCCTGGGCCATGGATCCCCGGACTGGTTACCGCTATGAACCCCCCCCAGTTGCCTCGTACTACGCGCAACGCCGGCCTGGGCAATGGCTCCCCGGATTGGTTACCGCTATGAACCCCCCCCTCGCCTCGCCACTCGCAACACGGACCCTGGGCTATGGCTCCCCGGACTGGTTACCGCTATGAACCCCCCAGCTGTCTCGTGCCACTAATTCACAACAGGACCCTGGGCTATGGCTCCCCGGATTGGTTACCGCTATGAAACCCCCCCAGTTGTCCTTATCTTCCCTGCTGTTCCCCAGTGCCAACTAAAGTAAGTGACAGGTTCCCTATCCTGAGGGCTGTCCCTGGCAACACTCACACTACTGGGGACTCAGGGCTAACTAGGGCCTTAGTGCAGGGAGTCTCCGGCTCCTGCACCCTACCTCCTTCCTCTGTCTGTCTCCTTGCCCTGCTTCTTCCTCACTGACACGCAGCTCCAGCCCGCCAAATGTATCTATCTCCCTCCAGGGCAGTCCTGTAGCCCTATTGGCTCCTATCAGGCACCTGGTGCCTGCCTCGCTATGCCTCATGGGAATTGTAGTCCCGAGGCCCTTACAATAACATTGGGGCCGCGTGCGCTCCTCCCCTCTGACTACACTAGCTCCCAATGGCCGCCGCAATCTCTCCCTATGCTTCCCTACTCTCGCGCGACCTCCTAATAGCTGCCTTAGCTCCCTACCCCTATCTGCACATGCGCGACCTATCTGGGGCTCTCCTGCCCTCGCGCGATAACTGCGCATGCGCGACTTGAAGCGCAATGGCGGCGCTCTCTTCGCCGGCCGCCGGGACCTTAGAGACGCGATCGCAGCCTTAGCAACGGCCCGATCGCGTCCCCGGCAACCGGCCCGATCGTGGAGACAGCGCACCGCTCCCTGCAACGGCCCCCACCCTTGGGATGGCCGTCGGGTCTGCCACTGGCCTCCGGCAGCACCCGGCATCTCTCCTGGCCACGGAGGCGCCCTAGGAGGGCGAAGGGGAAAACAGGTGACCTGGTTACAGTATATATAAGGTTTAGTAAACAAATGTTTTTTTGTTTTGTTTTTTTTACAATCTTTGGCAAACACTTAATCTCCAAAAGACATTAGTTAGTCATCCAAATAGTTTGCTTTGCTTAAGCTTTGTTTGTTTTTTTGCAAAGTAATTATGTTGCCATAACTGGTAAAACAGATGAACGTGCACAGCCGATATGCTTGAATCCTGTGTTCCTCACAAAAATCAATACCACTTCATTTTTCACAAGGTACAAACAAGGAAGACAGTCAAGTGTGATTGCATCTTTCAATGCAGCTCGTGAGAGCAACAATCAAGAGTTATCAATATAAGGAAAGATGACCAAACAGTTACATCAATTAGAAACTATTTTTTTTTTTATCTATGCAAGGGTTGATGTGCTTTATAGTCTATAGCAAGGGTGGGCAACTCCAGTCCTCACGGGCTACTAACAGGTCAGGTTTTCAGGATATCACTGCTTCTGCACAGGGGACTCAATCAGTGGCTCAGTCAAAGACTGAGCCACTGATTGAGCTACCTATGCTGACACAGGGACGGATTGAGCCACCTGTGCTGAAGCAGGGATATCCTGAAAACCTGACCTGTTGGTGGCCCTTGAGGACTGGAGCTGCCTATCCCTGGTCCATAGAGATGAAAAAGTTATTAGTTTCCTAATATAAAGGTACAGTGTACCATGGATTATATACAAAACCACAGCAATGCAACCTCTTCCTTGTGTTGGCTGAGAGCTTGTAATGGTGTTTCCGATTTGGTTTTGCTGCCTTAAGATAATATCTTAAGTTCTAAATTAGCGCTCTGAAACCCACCAATTGGTAGGGAGAGTAATTATTAAAGGCATTATCAACCTGTGCTGATGAAGGTCCCCTGAGGACTGAAAATCAATGGAGCTTTAATTTAATCAATTTTTTATTTTCTACTGGTTACTGCCAGTACTTTAGCAAGTTCAATCACACATGGGGGCCTATGCAGAGAGCAGCGCTATTTCAAAACTCGCCATTTTTTGGAGAAATTCGCGCAGAAAACAGCAGAAAATGACGAGTTACGAAAAACGCGCCAATTTTTTTTTTCTATTTCTAAAACTCGCCTCGCGGCTGGCGAGAACCTCCATCTCGCCAGTTTTAAAAATATCCTAATGCAGAGAGGCGCGAACGGCATCTAGCGGCTGTTCGCGCCAATAAAATGGCGCGATTGTCTCCTTTTTGCCTCGGCAGGAAAAGTTGGCAAGAAGCTGCCGCTCGCGGCCATAGGAAAGGGAAAAAAAGGCGCAAATTTTTTTAACACATTTCTGCAGCGCGCATCTCGCCAATTTAAACTCGCCACACGCATTCATGTTAAACATAGCAGAATTCGCACATTTCTGCATATGGAGAATAAAACTCTCCAAAAAAGCTACTTTTTATTAAACTCGCCAATTTTAAAATTCGCTGCTCTCTGCATAGGCCCCATGGTGTGGAATTTATCATAGGCGTAGATTCATTAATGGGTTCAAACCATTTTCGGATGCACAATTACTCACCTGCACATGCAGAAATATTACCGTATTCAATCAGTGCAAAGAAAATGTGAATGAGCTGGCACAATCTTTGCTGTGCCAACATTAACAGGTCGGTGTAATGTATTCTGATCTAAACACACATCATGGCGTTGCAGAGGTATGGAGATCAATAAGTAGAAATGTATTCTGTACAACAGTGATTCATCTGAAGAAAGGCCAAATTACTTTACCACTCCTACTGCATGTTACCAAGTATAGGACATCATACAGGCTCATCAGAAATATGTTTGGCATGTCATTTGCTTTTGTTATTTAGCCTGCTTATACACCAAACAGTAACAGCAAGTTATATTCTAAATCAAAATGACCCTATATGGATTTTTCTATTCCTAGTGTATAGTGTCTATATATAAATATAGAGCAACATACTTATAATATAGGTTTGAAATACAAAAAAAAATACATTATATACTAGATAAAGTAATAGTGGTGTATATGCACATCACAGATAACAAAAGCAAATCCTTTCATGTTTCCGTGTGTAGAATAGAATGATTGCTAATTAATTACTGCATATATTAATTTGGCAAAAATAAAGCAAGCAGAGGTGTTTACTCCAAATTGGCTGAATCTAATACATCTGGCTGAAAGTTGTAATCATGTTGTATTGTATTGTACATAGCGCCATTAATGTACATAGCGCTTCACAGTAGTAATACACGTGGTAATCAAATAAATAACAGATAATATAAATAACAGATCATGGGAATAAGTGCTTCAGACATAAAAGTAACATTAAGGAAGAGGAGCTTACAGTCTAATTGGTAGGTAGGGAGAATGTACAGAGACAGTAGGAGGGAGTTCTGGTAAGTACTTTACCATGGCATGTTACTGCGACAAAAGCATTTAAATATTTCACTTCTTGTAGGTCATCTCCTAATTTAGCACATGGCTATTTTAGTTGAATCATTTTGTAATTCAATGATGGATACAAGTAATGAAACAACAAATTAAATCCACTCCTTAGGTGGTTGACTGTGTTCTAAACTTTATTGCATTCCTTTCTAATTTTTGTCCAAGATATAAAAAAGATCCTTTCTTGCCTTGCTGCGTAGAATGTTGTATAGCGGATTAATTTGTCTTCATCAGAAAGTGAAAATAGTAATATACTTACAGTATACTGTAGGTAGGGTGACCACCCGTCCCCCTTTTGCCGGTACAGTCCCGGTTTTTCGGGAGCTGTACCGATTTTCTGTGTGTACCGGAAATGTCCCGGATTTTCCTCAATGTGTCCCCATTTTTATTTTTTTTGTCCCCGGCGGTGCGCGAGTAAGCTGCGGTGCGCTGTGCGCGAGTAAGCTGCGGTGCGCGGTGCGCGAGTCTGCGCGGAGGAGGAGACTGCAGCAGCCCGGCTGGTAAGTATTTTTTTTTTTTTTTAATGCCAACCCCCCCCGGCAGTTTCCTACCTTGTTGGCCAATCCCCAGCGTCCCGGCATTAAGCCCCGCCCCCCGGCATCATCCTTCACCAAGGACCTGCATGTGGAATGACTGGAAGGAAGGGTGCCTGGGGGCGGGGCTTCCGCTTCCTGCGGCAGAGCACACGTGGTGTGTGTCTCTGCCCGCGGCTCCTGGCTCCTCTGCGCGGTGTTTCCCCCCCCTCTGCCCGCCTGGGGGGATAGGAGGTGGGTTTTTTATCCTTTGTCTCCTGTCCTGGCGCTCCCTCCCCCCCCCCCCCTGTCCCCTTGGTTCGGGAGATGGGCGCGGGGGCTGGCAGTGGTGGCTGCGCGGTGTTCCCCCATTCTGCCCCGGGAGCCCGTAGCTGCCCGCCGGGGGAGGGGGGGCGGTGGCAGTTTACCTTTGTGTCCCGGCGCTCCTATCCCCCCCCCCCCCCCCTAGGTGCGGGAGATGGGCGCGGGGGTGGGTGCAGGGGGAGGCGGAGAGCCACCTGCTCGTGGCTGCCTCTGTACTCCAGTCTGTGTGTGTGTGTGTGTGTGTGTGTGTGTGTGTGTGTGTGTGTGTGTGTGTGTGTGTGTACCAGTGTCTGTGTGTACCAGTGTACGTGTGTGTGTGTGTGTGTGTGTGTACCAGTGTGTGTGTACCAGTGTGTGTGTGTGTACCAGTGTGTGTGTACCAGTGTGTGTGTGTGTGTGTACCAGTGTGTGTGTGTGTGTGTGTACCAGTGTGTGTGTGTGTGTGTGTGTGTGTGTGTGTACCAGTGTACCAGTGTGTGTGTACCAGTGTGTGTGTGTGTGTGTGTACCAGTGTGTGTGTGTACCAGTGTGTGTGTGTGTGTGTACCAGTGTGTGTGTGTGTACCAGTGTGTGTGTGTACCAGTGTGTGTGTGTGTACCAGTGTGTGTGTGTGTACCAGTGTGTGTGTGTGTGTGTGTACCAGTGTGTGTGTGTGTGTGTGTGTACCAATGTGTGTGTGTGTACCAATGTGTGTGTGTGTACCAGTGTGTGTGTGTACCAGTGTGTGTGTGTACCAGTGTGTGTGTGTACCAGTGTGTATGTGTGTGTGTGTACCAGTGTGTGTGTGTGTGTGTGTGTGTGTACCAGTGTGTGTGTGTGTTTGTGTGTACCAGTGTGTGTGTGTGTGTGTACCAGTGTGTGTGTGTGTGTGTGTGTGCCAGTGTGTGTGTGTGTGTGTGTGTACCAGTGTGTGTGTGTGTGTACCAGTGTGTGTGTGTGTGCCAGTGTGTGTGTACCCGTGTCTGTCTCCCGCTCTCCCTCCTCCTCTCACCCTCTCCCTCTCTGTCCCTCTCCCTCTCTGTCCCTCTCTCTCTCTCTGTCTCTGTCTCTCTCACCCTCTGTCTCTCTCACCCTCTGTCACCTTCTCTCTCTCTCTCTGTCACCCTCTCTCTCTCTGTCACCCTCTCTCTCTCTCTCTGTCACCCTCTCTATCTCTGTGTCATCCTCTCTCTCTCTGTGTCATCCTCTCTCTCTCTGTGTCATCCTCTCTCTCTCTCTGTGTCATCCTCTCTCTCTCTCTGTGCCACCCTCTCTCTCTCTCTGTGCCACCCTCTCTCTCTCTGTGTCATCCTCTCTCTCTCTCTGTGTCATCCTCTCTCTCTCTCTGTGTCACCCTCTCTCTCTCTCTGTGTCACCCTCTCTCTCTCTCTCTCTCTCTCTGTGTCACCCTCTCTCTCTCTCTCTCTCTCTCTCTCTCTGTGTCACCCTCTCTCTCTCTCTCTCTCTCTCTCTCTCTCTCTCTGTGTCACCCTCTCTCTCTCTCTGTGTGTCACCCTCTCTCTCTCTCTGTGTCACCCTCTCTCTCTCTGTGTGTCACCCTCTCTCTCTCTCTCTCTCTCTCTCTCTCTCTCTCTCTCTCTCTCTCTGTCACCCCCTCTCTCTCTCTCTCTCTCTCTCTCTGTGTGTCACCCCCTCTCTCTCTCTCTCTGTGTCACCCCCTCTCTCTCTCTCTGTGTCACCCCCTCTCTCTCTCTCTGTGTCACTCCCTCTCTCTGTCTCTGTGTCACCCCTTCTCTCTCTCTCTGTGTCACCCCCTCTCTCTCTCTCTGTGTCACCCCCTCTCTCTCTCTCTGTGTCACCCCCTCTCT